>NC_079442.1:46298668-46301168 GCF_903798145.1 Danio aesculapii | reverse complement strand
CACTGATTATGTAATGATTATATAACAGCATAATAATACAAATAGCCATAAACACTGTAAAATTATTCAAAATTTTAAGCTTAAAGTATATAATTTGATGTTAAAAAGGTAAACGTCCTATTATATATACACTCATTAAATGTCCTATTTGGTAAATGTTCAGTTATCAACTTTGACTCTGGGAAGGTAGAATGTAAATGTCATTGTAAAATGGCTTTAATGTTATTTGTAAATCTGTAAATATATATTGCAATTGCAAAAATGATTGAGGTCATCTTCAAGTACTGCATGGTAAGTCGATATATTGATTATTGTGACAGGCCTAGTTGCCAGGGTTTACAACTGATCTCTTGTACTAGGAAAACAAGCTTTCCAAATCAAAATAGCTTTTAAAAGATAAAACAAATATTGAAAGCTTAATAGTTCACTAGCAATTCTTAGACCAAATGTAAAAACATAATTTTTTTTTTATTTATAAATAAAACAAAAGAAACAAGAAAATATTAGTAGTTTTCACGCTGCAAAATTCGACATGAAATGTTTCCTAGTAAAAGTTTCTAGCCATTTCTGAGTAATAAAAGGTTTACACACCATAATTTCTTTCTTTGATAAATGTATTCAACATTTTATTTCATTACTACAATGCATTTATAATTAAAAGTTAAGTAGATAGTTTAGCTTTTGGATAGAAGTGCATTAAAGTAATTCATTGAGTTTGTTTGTAATCACTAGTATCCATGTGCATTTTCAGTACCACGGACAGCAACTCTCCTAATCTGAGCCGTGTTCGGCTGCATGTAAACGCCATAGTGATTTTGGGAATTATGGGCCATATCTGAAGGACAACAGAGGATAAAATCAATAGGCGAGGAAGCACAATCTCATTAGCAGAGCAAACAGCCGCTCTTTCACTCCAAGCGGAGGAGGAAAGCTGCCATGGCAACAGCTTTCAGAGAGCACACTCAGTTTTCTCACTTACATCCATCCATCTATCCAGCTATCTACACTGTGAAATTGTTTATCAGCTAACCTAGTGTGCTGCATCGTCTTCATGTAAATTAACATTTCATTCAAGAAAAGACTTCATATGACTGAAAGTGTAACATACTGTTACAGTTTTTATGTAATGTGACTGAACGCTGACAAAGGAGTGCAGATTCAAATGCAGGCTTATTCAACAGAATGGTCAGGCAAGCAATGGTTAACTTGGGGGCAAACAGATGTATACAGGTAATCAAGAGTCATGGTCATTAATCAGGTCGATGGTCAAAAGGCAAGAAGCAGCAGGAATAACAGTAAAACAAACAAAACAAAGTGAGGGTCAAAACCGGCATGGCAAGGAAACTGCGTCATAATAGTTCACAATACAGTTTAACAGACTCAGCCTAGATGTGTGTGTGTGCGCTGTATTGAAAGTCCATGTAATCAGTCCATAGAAATCCTCCAGCTGTGTGTGTGCGCACATGTAATCAAAGTGAAACAGGAGCCGGTGTGTACAGGACAAAATGCATGACGGAATATGTAGTCCATATAATGGTAAATTTATAGTCGTTTAGCGATCTGAATCCTAACATTTTATCACTTAAAATAATTTTAATAACTTATTAATAATGTTATTTTAGTATTAATTATGGTGACGCGGTGGTGCAGTAGTTATTGCTGTCGCCTAACAGCAAGAAGGTCGCTGGTTGGCGTTTCTGTGTGGAGTTTGCATGTTTTCCCCGTGTTCACGTGGGTTTCCTCTGGGTGCTCCGGTTTCCCTCACAAGTCCAAACACATGCGGTACAGGTGAATTGGGTAGGCTAAATTGTCCATAGTATGAGTGTGTGTATGAGTGTGAATGAGTGCGTGTGTGGATGTTTTCCAGAGTTGGGTTGCAGCTGGAAGGGCATTCGCTGTGTAAAACATGTGCTGGATAAGTTGGCGGTTCATTCTGCTGTGGCGACCCCGGATTAATAAAGGGACTAAGCCGAAAAGAAAATGATTGAATGAATGAATGAATAAATAAATAGTATTATCACATAAAAGAATTATAGTTTAAATTAATGTTTTCATTTTAATACAAGTTTTTGTATTAAAATTTTAGTTTTGTTATATTTTACTTTTTTATACATTTATATGTGGTATTTTTATAATTATATTTTTTATTTTGAGATAAAATTTTAAATAAAAAGAAAAAAGAAAACATGCATTTCAAATTAATATTTCAGCTGTTTTATTTATATTGCCAATTAATAAAAATGAATAGATTAATATTCAAATTATGGCTGCACAATATTGGAAAAATGGGACATTGTGATTTTATTTTTCTGTGATATACATTAGAATTTTTTGATATTACATTTTGTAATTTTGTGTTTTAGAATTTTTTATATTGATATGTTGTACTTTTTATAATTGTATTTTTTTTTTTTGAGATTCAATTTTAAATAAGAAAAAATGAAATATACATTACATATTAATATTTTTATATTTATACCTCTAATTAATACAAATGAAT
>NC_079442.1:46011168-46291168 GCF_903798145.1 Danio aesculapii | reverse complement strand
CTCAAATTGACTGGCCATCTCAGCAGGCATTATTTGAAATATGTCCATTCAGATTTGTATGAAATATATTGTTGACTATTTGTAAAAGTAATCCAAACAATTTTTGATAAGGATTTTTTATTTTTAAATATAACACTGATAATGAACAGTTACATTCTTTAAACAATCACAGCTTGTGTACTTTTTAACTTGTGAAATTAACACATTTGTGAAAGTGACAACAATTATAGCACTATTGGAATTTATTGCTACCTAAATTACCAACAATTACACATGTAAACAACTATCAGTTAATTAACAGTTATGAAAAACTATCTGAGCAAGCAATTGAACTTGAATGTGATATGTGTGTGTTGAGTGAAGCCTGCAGCCACTGCGCTTTTGAGTCACTTTTTAAAAATTGCTAAAAGTAGCCAAATGAATGTTTAAAATGGCTAAATTTGTTGCTAGGTGCTTTTTGAAAAATAAGTTGCTACGATAGTATAACAAGTTGCTAAATCTAGCAACAAAATTGCTTAGTTGGCAACACCGCACCCGAATAAGTTTGTTTTTAAAACCCCCTCAGGGCTGTAAATGTTGCGTCATTTGATTATTCATTCTAATAGGTCAGTTTGGTAACTAACGATATGTGATAAACTGGACACATCCTAAAATTTTCAGATACTTTAGAGAAGGATTATAAAACGCTCCTTGTTAATTGAAACAAATTTTAACTTTTTCACTTTTGCTATTTTCAACTGGCTGACTAACATTTCAGATTGGCTAAAACTGACTTATCCTCAAAAACAAATGCAAGGATAGCTGGATCTGCTGCAGTCTAGATTAAAGTCAGTTCAGGAAATTTTGTCCATTACGAAATTTGAGAGGTGATAATAGTTCAACAAAAAACACATTAAAATATCCTAAAACCACTAAAACAGCGTTATATTGCTGACTTAATTTCATAAAAGTTACTTGTTCAAATCAAGAGAAATGTGTGTCGTGCATTGTCGGTTCATAATAATCACTAATGTTAGCAGAAAAGTTTATTTAATTACTTTATTTATATTCCAAACCTCCAACTCTTATATTATGTAATTATACTTGAGAGAAAATAGGAAGAGCATTTTATTGTTGGCTAAATTAAATAAAACAAATTATAACTTCATCACTTTTGCTATTTGTAACTGGCTGACTAACATTTCTGATTGGCTAAAACTGTCTTATCCTCAAAAACAAATGTAAGGATCACTGGATCTGCTGCAGCTATGTCAGTTCAGATTATTCATCCATCAGGAAATTTGAGTGGGATAATAGTTCACCAAGAACCACGTTGTGGAGTAATTATGAACTTTAACCTTAATAGAGTGAAAGTTTTTCATTTGCTTTTTGCTTTAAGGCCTATAAGACTTCAAGTGTATTTAAACCATTTGTTTATAAGAATTTGTAACTTTTGTAGTTTTATCAAAGATTGATTGTAATATATTTATACAATAAAGACTGTACAGTGCTCTTTATTTACATTTGATTAATTCATTTCTGATCCTGAATACAATTAGACTCCAGAAAACCGTAAAAGACTAGCTTTACACAGATTATCTGAAAATCATTCCAATCCCAATGAATTCATTCCGAATTGAGCTGTTAAAGTCATCTGCTGAAATCATATTAATATGATCTATCTATCTATCTATCTATCTATCTATCAATGTATATATATCATATATATATGAGCAATATCACACTCGTCGCAGTGCAATGTGGCTGTATATCGGCACTGGTGAAAGGCGTTCTTTAGCTCGAGGCTGAGTGCCTTAGTGTCCCACCAGTGACGATATACAGCCACATCGCACTGAGTGTGATATTGCATTAATCCCACAGTTTGACTGCATAATCGTGTATAGAAAAAAGAAAATTAAACATCTATTTTCATCTGCAGCTGACGTCAGAACAGCAGGGACCGTTGCTGCTACTTCACCAATATCACTTTAGAGCTAGTGTTTGAATGATTCTCTAGCGTAATGTCTAAAGTTATGACAAAACAGGTGATTTATGCTCACACTTTAAGATTATAAGGAATGCCATCAGTCTACAGAGATTTCCCAGAAATTCTGTTGCAATCGGGAGATCACAATAATTAACCCCGAAAAAGCCAAAGCAACATAAACACTACCAGATTACTGTTGTGTTTGCGATAAGGAAAAACGCTAAACACATGCAGGCATTTCTTCTGTCTTTCTGTTTACTGAACTAGTCTGCAGTAACAAAAACAGGAGACTCAATAGAAACAGATGGTCATCTCCGGTTTTAAGACTTTAAGATATGTCCCATCTCACACTCAACACACTACAATTACTATAGTAAAAATACACTACGACATACAAAAGAGAGAGATCGACTTGGAAAGTTACCAGTTTTATATTGATTTGATCAGCTGTAGTTTAAAATTACACTGGGTTTTCCCCGCTCCGTAAGGGCTTATTATGCGGTCTCTGTCGCCATCTTGTGGATGGACATGGTCAACCGTCTTTGGTCTGCTCGATGACAGACTAATGGCCGGCGACGCGGTGTCTCTCAGAATTATAAATATTTAAAAATAGGCACAATCCTTATAAATAAACTGCATAGTTGCAATCTAAACAACTGCATTCTCCACTATAAAGCCGTTGTCAAACTAAAGTGTCCTCTGCTTGTTGCTATATGTGGGTAGAGTAATACACAAGGGTGAAGGGTGAAGGGGCTGGACGAGTGCTGATACTGGCAGAATATCACACGGCTATCAGCCAATCAGATTCAAGAACCAGACAGAACTGTTGTATAAATATAAATATATTGCAGAAAAATGAAACATCTTAATGTCAGTTTTTTGCAATATCACGCAGCCCTAGGCATAACCTTAATAACCTAGATGTGTCTACAAAGCTGAATTGACTTACACCACTCATCTGTGTGGTTTCTCTGTATCCCTCAGCCTCTGTCCGCCATGCATGGAGGCATTCGCAGTTATGACGTTCCAGTTCGTCTCCGCAGAGAGCTGCGCGATTCGGTGCCCTATGAGGCCCAGATGATCTCCTACCCCTCCGCTGACTACAAGAGCCGCAGCAATGACTTGTACTACCCGCCAGACGTCCTAAGAGCTCAGGGTTTGGGACAAGCCCTCCAGCGGCTGGTGGAAAGTGATCAGAGGCGGGAACAGGAGGCAGCTTATTTGGCTTCAATGCTGCGGCTCCTCAACGAGGCACAGGGCACCGGACAGGGCAGAGCTGGGGACCAGGAGGAAGACGGGGGGGATTTTCAGGGCCCATATCCTCCTGATTATGATGAGACGGAGCAGGCTGTGAGCATGGCCAAACCACAGGCTTCATGGCAGGGTCTTCTAGATCCTCAGCTCACTCAGGCTCTGCTCAACCGCTACAAGCAGGAGAGACTTGTGCAGGCCGGACTCGCAACCGCAGCCAACAGGATTCCAGACCGAGAGCAGGACAAAGATCAGGAGATGCTCAGGTAATACATACAAACTAGTGTATATATGAGCCAGGGGTTGTTAAAACTTACATGAAACTACACTGTAAAAATATCTGTAAACAAACAGGTTCCGTAAGTGTTTATTTATGTTGTGAATTGCATTATAGGAGATTTATCTCTGCTCTGTCGACTTTTATTGTTGAAAATTCAACTAAACTAAAGTTTAACAAAGTGACTGTTGACATTTTAGTAGTTTGAAATAATATCATGTATAATAAATAATATAGAGAGAAATAAGTCTGTGAAATTACAAAAAATACTGGCCATACATCATTACCATGTTTTTGTACTGCGGTGCAATATACAACACCAACCCAGACGATACATCACTTCAAACTGTTCTCAATAAAATACAAAATGTCAATAAAAGTATTTTTTTTCCAACATTTCAACATCGAAAGGATGTTGGAGGAAAGATCAAAGTCCCATAATGCAATTCAAAAGCTTCAGTAAAGTTGGCCCCCACCCAACACAAAACATCAGCAAATAGTCTCAGCCGTTTGTGCTGCAAAAATATATTAGTTTATGCTGTTTTAAAATAATATTTGCAGGTCATTTAGCGATCACGCAGCCCCCCATGGAAAACTACGGAGACCCGGAAGGGACGTGATGGTGGGGGGAAAATGGATTAAAGGGAAAAAAATGAGATATATATATATATATATATATATATATATATATATATATATATATATATATATATATATATATATATATATATATATATATATATAAAGTTTTTGCGTTGTACAGAAGCTGATCTGGGATCAGTTTATCATACGGAGCGCGTCCGTATACATGCATTCGCTAATTCAGATGTTGCATATGAAGGGCGATGATCGACGCACAGCTTTAATGGAAAGAAAGTGAATGCAGATATTTTTATATTAATTTCAGCGTGCTTTACAAATACACGAGAAATATGGGAAAATACTTAATGATAGGATGATAGAGAATAGTAAAATACAGGAGAATCCCGGCAAAAACTGGAGGGTTGACATGTATGAAGTGAACAGAAAGTGTTTGTGGAAAAACATCTTTGCGAGATAACGCAAAACATCATTGCGAGGGAACGCAAAAACTTAAAAAAAAAAAAAAAAATAGAAAAAAAACTATTTTCCTATCACTGTTTTTTTTTTCTTCCATCCATTTTTCCCCACCATCACGTCTTTTCCGGGTCTCCGTAGTAAACTGTCAATTTACAGATATTTTTTACAGTGTATACGTAAAAATTTATTGTTAACTAAAATGAAGATGCAATAAAGCACAAAAATATCAAATGTTTGATATAGAAATTATTTTAATTTGTTTGAAATTTATATGAATTTGATATCAAATAATAAGATAGATATTTTGCCTTGACTTCTAAAATGGTTAAAAGGTTTTCATAAATGAAGTAAATATTCAATAAAATAAATATTTTACATTAATAACATACTAAATGAACATTAGAAATGTGGCTTTGTTGATCAGCTGAATGAGAAACTAAAAACTAAATCTGCAATGAATTAAACTTAATTCTTAGTATTTTTAAAAACATAAAAATATACACTAAAATATTTTATGATCAATTAGTCATGACAACATGTTTTAGTTCATTGTAACTTATTAAACTAAGTTAATCATGTTCTAACTCAATTTTATAAGTTATACAAGTTGTTTCAGGTCAGTTTAACATAATATACAGTGCTCAGCATTTATATAGCACCCCTCACAAATTAAGTTTTAAATTAATATTTTTAATAGGAAGCTACAAAGTTATATTTGTGCATATACATTATATTAGTCAGTACTGAAGCCAAATCTGGAGCTCATCTAACAAAATAACTTACGATAATGGTCCAAAAACTAGTACAGCCAAAGTTATATGTTATAGACAAATATTAAATACAAATTTAAGAGGAAAAATCAAGAGAAGCAAAAAAAAAAAAAGAAAAATTTAGTTAAAATTTTGTAAGTTGTAATTTATTTTGCATTATTTTGCTTAAATGTAATTGTATTATCCTTCAATTTCTAAATATGTTTGGTGACTAAAATATTATTTTAATAAATATATCTGTTTAATAAATCTGTTTCGTTAAAATAGACCAGAATACATTACCTATATTCACTGAGATATTCATTTTCAAAATGGGGTATACTCAATTATGCTAAGCAGCACTGTAAGGTTAATGGACTCATAGGTTAATTAGATTCAGCTTAATTTAAGGCAACCAGGATTTTCTACAGTGTAGTAATACACATTAATAAAACCTTTATATCAAATTCTTAACAAAATATGTATGTAATATGTAAATTTATTCTAACATTTATTATAAATACTATAAAAAAACGGCAAAAGCACATAAAATAATTTACACATTTAAATGAAAACTAAAAATAAAGACATTTTAAATACATTACATATTCTATACTGTATAATCATAAGATGATATATAAATGACACTGAACGGAAAACTGAGCTTTAACTATGAAAACTGGACTGATGCAGTTTCAATTTACTAGAACTTCTATGTTAAGCTGCTTTGACACTGTCTACATAATAAAAGTGCTATAGAAATAAAAATTAATTGAATATAAATCTTTATTTATTACAAAAACTGATGAAAATGTAGAACCAAATCAATTTGAAATGTTGCCCCAGATATAAGTATTAAAATTACAAAAAAAAACTCTTAAATTATGAATTTAATTAAATAATAAATTAAAACCATACTATTAAGCTGAAATAATAAATATTAAAACATCTGATTAACTTAAAATAATTAAAAATGTTAAAAAGTGTCTAGACAAAGAACTTAAGTTAAAAAAAAGCATTGCAAAACCAAAAATTTTAATAAATAAAACCAAAATAGTAACACAAAATGGCTAAAAAAAATGAAATTGAAAACTAAATAATAAAGTTTATAAATGAAACTAAATAACTAACATCAACGTATCATAATTTGATCTCAAAAACACCCAATCAATTATGTTAAACAATGTGCTGAATTTAAATTTCAAGTTAAAGCAAAACATGCAGCAATTCTTCTATCTTTTTTTTACATTATCCTATCATTTTAAAGATACCTTGTGGAGAAGATCCTCTCCAGCCTTGCATCAGGTGGCAACCAGGGAAGCTCTTCAAACCCGAGAGCCAAACGAGACCTGAGCGCAGTGTCTAGCATAGAGAGACCCATAAAACCTGCCCTCAAACGCTCCCGTCGCTCTCTAGACTCCGCCCCCGGCCCCCAGCCAGAGGCATCACTGCTGAGGGTGAAGAGGCTGGATGATGATGATGTAGATGAAGATGCACTCGCAGGCCAAAGCAACAGAACGCCACACATCGGCCTGCAGAGAATGAAGCGCATTGACACTGACCTGCCGCCTCCCAAAAAACACAGCCGCAAGCGCAGAGCCCTGAGCTACGACCCGGCCCTGATCGCACAGCATATCTTGCAGTACCTCCCAGGCTAAAAACCATGCAGAGAGAAGAAGAAAATCCACACAGACAGACGTGAGCAAGAGTTTCTGATGGGGAACGCAACATTTCACTTGCTTACATATACGCCAGCATTCATCGTCATGCGCAGAAAACCAATCTCACGCTGCACTACATGATTTTACTCTCATTTAGTAATTGTCTTGTTTTTTATTTATTTAAAATGGTGAAACATTCTTAAATCGAGATGCATTTACTTAAAGGGTGCCCAAACTTTTTCTTATGAAGGGCCAAAAACCAAACTTGATTGAGGGCTGTGGGCAGAAGATATATTACAAGTTGCCATGGATGATTTCCTCAACCTTTTCAAAATCAGTAGAAAACATTACTTTAATCATATTAACTAATGCATTATATATATTTTTAATATTATAATAAACCTAATATAATGAAAACAAAAGAATTTGTCGGCGCCAGTGGTGTAGTGGTTAGTGCGTCAACACATGCACTCCGGTGCTCACGGCGACCCGATTCCAACCTCGCGGTTCTATGCCGCTCCCTCCCCTCTCTCTGCTCCCCATACTTTCCTGTCAATACTCTACACTTTCCTATCTATTAAAGGTGAAAACCCTGAAAACATTATTATAAAAATAAATAAATAAATAAGAATTCCATTTATAACACAATGGAGTTTAATGCTGAATACACTAGTCAAGCTGCCCCTGCCTTTGCCTTGATTTGCTTATTGAGGACTGATTTGCGCTCTATCCGTTGAGCAACAGTATGTTCATTTTAAAAATAATATCGGATTCATTTACTACATTTAATTGAAACAATAATTCAGGTTTGTCTTTTGTAGCTCAAAAAGAAAACTAACATATGAAAGCTTACGTTGAATTAGAAATTACTGGATTAAAAGCATTAACCCCAACTAGGCATGAGCCGGTATAAGATTCTGACAGTATGCTAACCTTGGATAAAAACATCACGGGATTGTGATTACTGCTCTAAAATATGCTCTTTTTAAATGCCTGGGTAAAAAAAAAAAACTTTTCCCAACTTTGAACACAATATATTTTATTTTGAGAAACATTTCAAATATTTCGGAGCAGTAAACATGTCAGACTTAATAATTCAAATGAATCAATGAGTGCGTTTACATGGACACAACTTAATACGATTAATATAGTACTCTAATTAAGAGTCTACCATGTAAACAGTGATTTTTGATTAATTTAATTAGAGTAAGGTCATAATCGAACTAAAGAAAAATCTAATTAAGACATGTGAAGAGTTCAGATGCAAAAACCTCTAAATGACATCTGAAATGTTCTCCTAAAATGATCATTTTTCTCAAACTCCTATTTTTATGTTTAAGTATTTCACTTTAAAAGCAATGAAAAGAACGTATTCATCACTATAAAAGTTAAAATTCAGAGCCTACACACAAGAGTCAGAGATAAATGCTAATTTTAGAAGAAAATATCAAATGGCTTTTAGAGGTTTTTGCATCTAAACTCTTCATGTAGAGTATGCCGATTATAGTCACATTATTGAAGTGCAGTACAGATATGTAAACACTGCAATCAAACTATTACCGTCAGGTAGGACTTTTCGCTGCGTTTTGCGACAGGATAGTCACACACACACACACACACACACAAGACTGTTTGACACTATTTCACTGCTCTTTGCACCTACCGAGTTAGTGACCACAGACACATACATCGTGAAATGCAAAGGTTTTTTTCTCCCATTCAGCGTGCGGCCTAAAAATTAATTAAAACAACACTCTTCCAGCAGGTCATAGTTGCATCCAATATCTCATTTGTCACGGGGGCATGCATGAAATGCTCCTGAATGAAAGTGAAAGTGCCAAACTGCAGTTAAAGTCCACAAATTAAAAATGAAACACCTGAAATTACATGAAACTGCGGAGGAAAGGTGGATAGTGCAGTGACATTAATCGAATTATGTGCTATAACATTTAAAACAGGATCATGAAAGTAACATTCAAAGAGTAACTCGCGTAAACACTTTAATCATATTGTTGTCTTAATTATATCAAGGTAAATGATTTGATTACTGATGTCCATGTAAACGTAGTCATTGACTTCTGCTCTCTTCATTAGTTTCAAAAACATCGATTTCTTTAATTTAAAATGGCATCTTTGGATATCTTTTCTGCTGAAAATGCTGATTTGCCATGATGACAGTACATAATATTTGACTAGATATTCTTCAAGATACTAGTAGTCAGCTTAAAGAGACATTTAAAGGCTTCACTTAGGTAAGTTAGGGTAATTAGGCAGGTCATTGTGTAGTGATGATTTGTTCTGTTAACAAATAAAAAAATATTGCTTAAGGGGGCTAATAATATTGACCTTAAAATGGTTTAAAAATGAACTTTTATTCTAGCCGAAATAAAACAAATAAGACTTTCTCCAGTAGAAAAAATATTACAGGAGATATTGTAAATAAAATTCATTGCTCTGTTCAAACATCCTCTTTTCTTAAAGATCATTTGGGAAATATCTGAAAAAGAAAACTAATAATTCTGACTTGAACTGAATATGGCTCCCGGTGATACATTGAGGTCTTAAAGGGACAGTTCACCCAAAAATCCTGCCATCACATGTGCAGACTCAATTTGATTTGCCTACAGTATATGCTGTTGCTGTTGTTTTTTACTGTTCAAATCAATTTTATTAAACGTTTTTAGTGCAACAAACATGTCAGAAACTTACACTGAATAATAAGATAATATACATCATTCATGTCATTTGAATCCTGACCCCCACATGAAAAATAGAATAAAGATAATAATAAATAATTAAATTATAGCGAAATAAATAAACAAACAAATAAAATAAATAAATAAAAAATAAGGACATATGAAAAGTTTAGATGCAAAAACCTCTAAGTGCCGTCAGAAATTTCCATCGAAAATGAGCATTATTCTCAGTCTTCTTTGTTTATGTTGTGTTATTTCACTTTGAATACTATGAAAAGGACTTATTCTTTGCCATAAAAGTGAAATTACTGAAGCTACACACAGGAGTCTGATAAAAATACTCATTTTAGAAGAAAATTTCAGACGGCATTTAGAGGTTTTTGCATCTGAACTCTTCATATTTATTTGACAAAAAGGCAGATTACATTTCTTTTGTCCACGTTGATTGTTTTTTACTTTTAAAGCTAAAAACCTACTTTAAAGGGACAGTTCACCCAAAAATAAAACTTCTGTCATCATTTGCTCATCCTCCACTTGTTCCAAACCTCTTTGAGTTTCTTTCTTCTGTTAAACACAAAGGCAGATATACTGAGGAACGTTGGAAATAAACAACCACTATCTTCAAGTCTTTTTTAGTTCCCTAATATGGATGTAAATTGTTGTTTTTTAACACTCTTAAGTATATTCATTTAAGTTCAAAAAGTGTGAATAAATAGTGATAGTTTAAATTTTTGGATTAACATTATATGGATTAAAAAGTCACTTAAATCATGATTAGTCTAAGTAAATTGAGTAAATCAAGGTCAAATATAAATTTTTGGGTGCACCGTCACTTTAAACTAAGGTTTTTCTGAGCCTAATTGGACAAATTGTACAATTTATTCAGCTTAATTTAGTCAGAAAACAAGATTTAATATCTTAAGTTCATTTCAAGTATCTGCATCTCGATTTAAAAATATTTCCATATTTACAATGAAAAACAAGACAAGATATGAATGAAATCATTTGTTGCAGTGCAGACCTGCTTGCCAAGCTATTCTGATATGATGTTACTCTGTTTCGATGTTATACTACAATAAATCCCACACAGATAACAGCTTATGGAATATGCTTGTTGTTTTTCTCCTGTTTTGCCACATTGTACAGGCATTACTGACATGGAAATGATTAGTTACTATCTTACACAAGTCTCTGTTTTACTCAGAATCAAGGTCAGGGTAACCTTGACAGATTGAGTCGGTTTCAAATGATGCTGCACTAAAAAAAAAAGATCAATTTGGCCAGTTCTGCTGGTAACAAGATCAGGCTTTTACCCATAAAAAAACCAAACTGCAATTTCACATCCGCCAAGAGTCCATTTAGGCAATTTATGTCACTCAAGTGAGTTTCTATTGAACAATCTGCTTCCCAGAATCGCTGTGAGATGAGCAGAGCATTGGTTTGCTAGATCTGCTTCCAGAAAACTCTCAGTATGAGAGCTTTCCTACATCTGATAGTGGGTTTGGAGACATTTATTGCCTGTTTGTTATTATAATCAAAGTTTACTATTGTGCTTTCAGCATCTCTGCTGTGTAGTTGAACTGTTGCTCTATAAAATACTAAATATAAATTGATTTATCCAGCAATGTTGCATTTACATTGTTAAAATGCAATATTTTAATGTTACAAAAGATTTGGCTTTCAAATAAATGCTTTTGTTTTCATCAAACTCTGAAAAACAAAAATATGAAGCAGCACAACTGTGTTCAGCATTGATGATAATAAGAAATGTTTCTTGTGCAGTGAATCAACATATTCATATAGGATCATATGACACTAGACAAGAGTAATATGCAGCTGGAAACTCAGCTTTACATCACAGAAATAAACTACATTTCTTTAACTATTCAAGTGGGAAATGGTCATTTTCAGTTGCATTAATAATTGAAGTGTTCAGATGCAAAACTCTAAGTGCCGTCTGAAATTTCCATCAAAAATGAATTTTTTTCTCAGCCTCTTTGTTTGTGTTGAGATATTTTACTTTAAAGGCAGAGAAAAGGACTTATTATTTGGCATAGATGTGATATTACTGAATATACAGACAAGAGCCTGGTAAAAATCCTCATTTTAGAGGAAAATTTCAGACGGCATTTAAACTCTTCCTTTAGAAATGTGACAGATTTGTTGGTAAACTACGATAAAACGGATATTTAGTTTAAGGAAAAAAGACCTCATTTGCATCAATATGGCAAAACAGCTAGCCTTACATTGCTATAACAATCAGAAATCAGTCAACGTCACTTAAAGGGATAGTTCACTCAAAAATTAAAATCACTATTTACTCTCCATCAACTGTTTCCAAAATGTGAAGCATTTCTTTATTCTGTCGAACGCTAAAGAAGGTATACTGAGGAAACTGTAAACATTGACTTCCATAGTCAGAAAACAAATGGAAGTCAATGGTTACAGGTTTCCAACATTCTTCAAAATATCTTCTTTTGTGTTTGACAGAAGGAAGAAACTCAAACAAGTAAAATGTGAGTAAATGATGACAGAATTAAATATTTTGGGTGAAATATCTCTTTTAAGAAGCAAATTTGTATTTAAGTAATGTGAATAAGTCAACTTCATGCTACGAAATACTTTTGTTTGAAATAAACGATTGACAAACGCCACTTTCTGATATGTATTTATTGCAGAAGATGCCCGGTACAGGTTTAAAACAAGCGCTTGTCCTGCCCTCGTTCTCTAAATCTTTCAGTGTCATAAAGTATGCATCTTATTAAAGCTTGAAGAAATGTTTGTCCTCCTTGATCTTGGGCTTTGTAACTCTCTATCTAACGTTCTCTCATCACTATCCCAAGTTCTCACCTTCTGGGTTTGTGATCTGACTTATGAAATTGTGAAGGAAATCGTGGCTCTGAATATATATATATATATATATATATATATATATATATATATATATATATATATATATATATATATAAATGCTTTGCGATATTCGTGCGGTCATAAAATCTTGTACAAAAATACTTTTTCTCTGCACTACGAGTTTTGTCAAACAACAGAAATCACTGTTTAGTGCTAATAAAGTGTGTGTGAACACCAACATTCAGAACTCTGCATTGCTTTTACAGTGGAAGTGTGTTAGAAACTACATCACATTCAACATTGAATGCACTCAACTGACAAAATTGCATTATATCTGGTCACTGTAAGGTAAATAACAAGTCAACAACAAGGTCACGGCTAAGACACGGAGTGGTTATATTTCATATTAATGACGGTTGACAATGTTTGAATATCACACAACAGCATGCTGGTTTAAAGTCGACATGAAAAAAAAACATTTTCATATATAACAGATGTCGAAAAAAGGGAACTAATTTCAGTTAGAGATATATATAACTGATCCTTCATAATACATTCAGGTTAATATTGACTTTGAAAATTAGGGCTGGATGATTTGGCCAATATTTAATTATAATATGATAATTTTGATCAATATGATGTAATTCCTATATCGATAAAATATTTAAATAGTCTCAGGAAAAAAGTTATTTTTCTACTGTTATGGATGTCTGTAATATTATATGGATGTTTATAACATTTTAGAAATAAAAACAGAATAGATTCATTTATCTTCACCTTTCGTTTGAATTTAGTTTTCATGCAAGAAAGGTGAAATAAATATAAACCATCAAACAAACTAAAGAAAAACTCCCAGACCTTTAAATAGCTTTATCTTTAAATTATAACACAGCCTGATTATTCTTATAGACTGAAATAACAAACAGACTGCTTCAGCAAGGAAGGATGGAAGGAAAGGAAGGGAAACGATGGAATGGAAAACGAAGGAAGGAAGTGAGGAAAGGAAGGAAGAAAGAAAGAAAGAAAGAAAGAAAGAAAGGACTGTAAAAGGAAGAAGGGAAGGAATGAAGAAATAAAAGGAAAGGAAGGAAGAAAGGATGGAAGGGAAAAGGAAGGAAGGAAAGTAGAGACTGGAAAAGGAAGGAAGAAGGGAAAGAAGGAAGTAAGGAAGAAAGAAAGAAAATAAAGGGAGAGACTGGAACAGGGAGGAAGAAGGGAAAGAAGGAAGTAAAGAAGAAAGAAAAGGAAGGAAGGAAAGGAGAAACTGGAAAAGGAAGGAAGAAGGGAAAGGAGGAAGTATGGAAAAAAGAAAGAAAAGGAAAGGAAGAAGGGAAGGAAGGAAGAAAGAAAGGATGGAAGGGAAAAGGAAGGAATAAAGAAAAGGAAGGAAGGAAAGGAGAGACTAGAAAAGGAATGAAGAAGGCAAAGGAGGAAGTAAGGAAGAAAGAAAGAAAAGGAAAGGAAGAAGGGAAGCAATGAAGAAAGAAAAGGAAAGAAGAAAGGATGGAAGGGAAAAGGAATAAATAAAGAAAAGGAAGGAAGGAAAGGAGAGACTGGAAAAGGAAGGAAGAAGGGAAAGAAGGGAGAAAAAAGAAAGAAAGAAAGAAAGAAAGAAAGAAAAGGAAGGAGGAAGGGATGGAATATAAAATGAAAAAAGAAAGGAAAGGAAGAAAATGAAGGAAGGAAGCAAAAGATAGAATAGTAAAAAAAATGGAAGAAAAGAAAGAAAGAAGGAAAGGCAGAGAATGAAAGGAGGAAGAAAGGAAGGAAAAGATGAAATGGAAAAAGGAGGAAGGAATGAAAGGAAGAAAATGAAGGAAAGAAGAAAAGGAAGGGAAGGAAAGGATGTAAATACAAAAGGAAGGAATAAAGAAAATAAGGAAATAAAGAAAGAAAGAAAATGAAGGAAGGGAAGAAAGGAAAGAAGGAAGGAAGGAAGGAAAGGAAGAATAGGACGGAAGAAATGAAGGGGGGAAAGGGATGAAGCAAAAGGTAAGACTGACACATTTAGAACATTGCTCTAAGATTGATTGATGGATGGATGGACAGATGGATGGACAGACAGATACTGTAGATCCACCTATATTGATATATTGATCATCTTTATAAATCATATCACCATTACTGAAATCATTTTTATTACAATATACAGTATTGATATTGAATTATTGTCCATCCCTAATCAACAGATAGAAAGAAATGTATGAAATAATAAGAGTTTTGATAAATACTATAAGAGGTAAACATTTAAACAGTTCATGTTTGGGTCATTGAGCCCCCAGGTATGCACGTATGGTCAAAAATACTTCAGGTAAAGTATTAAACATTATGCAAGAAGCTATAATAACTTATATAAAATATATCGATCACATCAGATATACCTTTTCCTATATTTCCTATATATATGCATTGACTGAACTATGTTGATAAACCCGAATATGGCAATAGACAAACCATTGAAAGATGAAACACTGATGACTATTTTCATCTTAAAGATTTATTGTGTAAAAACGTTTCTGAATAATATCCCTACTGTATTAATGGACTAATCCTTTACAGTAATACCAGAGGCACACATTTAGAAAACAAAAAGGCCTATTTAATTTCATGCCAACTTTGAAATAAGTGTTTACTGACTAAAATGATAATGCTGGCTCAACATTTCACTTCACCTTAAAATCATGCACAGGAACTGTCCAGAACACAGAATGAAACGTCACAGCGAATGCTCTAAATATAGAGGAGCAAGTGATGTGTTTGTGCATCAGAAGAGCTCACGGAGACTGCAGAACACGAGCCTGTCCTCTTCTCTATTTACAGCCACCTTCAACAAGATCACTGTGATGATCACGGCACTCAGAGACGGTTGCCAGGTGACTGTTTCTATGCCGACAGATTATGTAAGCAGATGCACAGGACGATGACGTCATGCTGGAGAGAAAGAGAGAAGAGTCTGTTCACGTGTTTCGTGACATCAGCTCATAATTTAGGACAGGTTTTTGTTTTTTTCTATTTGAGTCACTTTACAAACATGAAAAAAGAATCACAACTGGAAGACTTTAAAAAAAAACGCAGTCTTACCTGCACTTCCTGTTTTATGCTGCCAATAATAAGCCAGTCACTGAGAAGAGAGAAGAAAACAGCATAATGAAAACGAAGGGATGATGAGCAAAATTAACATTTACTTTATTAAGAAAATCAAGAAAACTGGTAGAACTTGCCAAATCAACCCAAGAACACAACAATAAAATTAAGATTTTTAGCCATTTCTCTGAATATAAGCAGTGTGTTTTGGTGCATTAGAAAAAAAAAGAGATTTATTAAACGAATTTATTTATTAAGATAATATATCAGTCACAGAACATCTTTAGAAATAGAAAGATTATACATTAAATTAATGCAAAGTATTGGAAAATAAAATATTAAATATTAAATATTCTTTATAAATATTTTAATAATAATTTATTAAATATTTTCAGTACTGACTAATCTAATGTATATGCACAAATACAATATCGTAACGCTTCCTTAAGAAAATATTCATTGCAAAAATGTTAACAGATTCATTTCTAAAAATAAAACAATGAATAAAACTTTGTACTTTTTCAAATATTCCTTTAGCACTGTTTAACAGATCGTTTTTCTCAGCAAATTTTTAGCGTATAACAAACGCTGATTTTCTTATAGACAAGTATAAAAATAACAAACACTGCTATAGCCAGAAAAAAAACAAGAAAGAAAGGAAAGAAGAAAGGAAGTAAATTAAAAAATGAAGGAAGAACGAAAGGAAGGAATCAATGGGATGAAAAAGAAAGGGAAGGAAGGACGGAAGGAAGAAAGAAAAGAAACGAATGGAAAAGGGAAGAAGGAATGGAAAGAGAAGGAAGGAAAGAAATGAAGGAAGAAAGAAAGGAAGGAAAAATGGAATGGGAAAGAGGAAGGAAGAATGGAAGGAAAGGATAGATGGAAAAGAAAGGGAGGAAGGAATGAATAGAAAGAAAATGAAGGGAAGTAAGGAAGGAAGGAATGTAGGAAAGAAAGAAATGAAGTAAGGAAGGAAAGGAAGAAAGAATGCAAGGAAAGGATGGAATGAAAAGAAAGGGAAGAAGAAAGGAATGGAAAGAAAAGGAAGGAAGGAAATGAGGAAATCAAGGAAGAAAGGAAGGAAAGAATGGAAAAGGAAGGAATGGAAAGAAAATGAAAGGAAGAAAGGAAGGAGCGAACGAAAAAAATGAGGAAAGGCAAGGAAGGAAATTATCAAATGGAAAACAGAAAGAAAGAAGGAAAGAAAGATAAAGAAAAGTAAAGAATGGAATGAAAGGAAGGAAAGATGGAAGGAAAGAAAGGAAGAAAGATAAGAAAGGAAGAGATGGAATGGATAGGAAGGAAGAAGGGAAGGAAGGATATTTTTCTCA
Source organism: Danio aesculapii (assembly GCF_903798145.1). Taxonomy (NCBI): domain Eukaryota; kingdom Metazoa; phylum Chordata; class Actinopteri; order Cypriniformes; family Danionidae; genus Danio; species Danio aesculapii. The sequence goes on along the minus strand of NC_079442.1, from coordinate 46,274,241 downwards.
ACACATTTTTTTTAATTACATTTAGTCATTTAGAGACAAGCTCTTTTCTAATAAGTCACTTCTTTAGTCTTGATCACGATGACAGCACAGAATATTTTACTACAGTAGTTATTTTGTAAATACTTCAGCATCAAGTACAAATTCTTGAGAAAAACAGATCTTAAAGGGGGGGGGGGGTAAAATTTACTTTAAAATATTGAAAAAAAGTACAAACTTCTAATTTAGTCAAACTTTAAGACTCTCAAAAATGTCTATTACATGTACAATAGGAAATAGTGTGAAAAATGTCCTTGCTCTGTTAAACATCACTTAGGAAAAATTTTTACCGTCCCCGTCCTTGGCATTTTCTGGTAGTAGGGCATCTTGGCGATTCCCTAACACAAAGGCCAGTGTGGCCAGAATCCCAGCATCCAGAACACCCAGTATAGCCAGAATAAAGGCCCAGTGCACAGAGCAGTTCCCTGGGGAGAAACTACTGACCCGCTCCCCGCACAGAGCCCGCATTTCAGCACACGACCACGAGTCTGGAAACAACACACACGCCAAAGCCAAGCAGAAACCTGGACACACAAACACGGATCACCTACTGCTTAACATACACTATAAAGAGCAGCTTTCGGGTCAAGAAGAACATGTTTCAATGTGCAGGGAGTCATAATACCCTATAGAGGCTATATCTGATAGAGGGCAGAGCAAACTACATAAGATGTGACAGGAGATTCTCTGCCTTTAACCCTGAGCCTCATTTGACATGCAAAGCGGTTCACCAATCATAACTGAGCTCATTTACATCCTCCAGACATCTTAAAGATATAACAGCAAATGCAGCAGATTAACTATGGCCTAGAACAGGGGTGTCAAATCCAAACTTGGTAAGGGCCACACTGAGTGTTGTGAATAAAGTCAGGGGCTGTACATACACATTTAAAAAATATATTTATTGGAGAAAATAAAAGTGTATTTACAACTGTCTAACACCTCTTACATTTCATTAAACCACATTTATCAAAATAGCAAGGTTTTACATTTAATTTGGGCCACATTTGTGTCACAGCAGCTTTTATCTCTATCAAAACATGAAGGTCTGTAACCATTAAACAAAGTCTCCTGTAACCCCTTTTTCTAGGCCACATGTGTCAATTACAAGGCCTGCGGGCCAAATGCTCGCAGCATTCAAAATCCAAGATGCCCCTGTCCAAACTCTCGTCCTGCCTCTGCTGTTTTTGTCCGGTTTGCACGTTATGCTGGAGCTCACACGCCTTCTTTCGGCTTTCGCTCAGCTGGTACTTTTGAAACTTTGCGTTTCAAAATGTCTCTAAACTTTACAAAAGGAAATGCACTTTGTCCAAATCAGACAGAGCAGAGCACCAGAGCTTTCAATAAAAGCAAATGTTTCTGCTCATTTTGAAACTTTCGATGTTTCTCAAGCTTATTTTCTTTTTGCCATCATCACCACTCATGATTGTTGTTTAAATTTACGTGCGCGCGCGGTTACCATAGAAACGTAAGTTTATCCACAGCGCCGCGCACACGCATTGTTCGAAACGTCGAGTTTTTATTCTTTTTTCTCCAAAAAAGTACAACAATGAGGGAACTGCAATTGTATTTTCAATAAGAAACTGATTTCTAGTTTTCTGTCGGTAATCATTTTTTAAACTGTGAAATATTATTTAAGGGAGACAGCAGGAGAGCCACGTATTTCAAAGAGTCACTTGTAGCTCGCGAGCCATAGGTTCCCGACCATCCCGACTAAATTAGAGAGCAGGGTGAAGCGCAAGAGCACCATCTGTGTCTCAATTTTGTAATGGTCACAGACCTAATATTTAAAGCAAGCGCGGGCCACTTGAACTTTATTACCAAAACCTGTTGTCGGGCCTGATTGAATGTTTTGACAGGCCAAATGTTTCATGTGGCCTAGAAAAAAGGGGTTACAAGAGACTTTTTTTAATGCAAAAGGAAAAAGGAAGTTTTCAAGCATTAAAAAAAGCAATGAAAGTGTAATGGAGCTTTAAGTTTAGCTTTTTTGTACATTTTTATTATTATTTAATTTATTTTTTTTGCAGTCGATAAAGACTTTTATATATTTTTAGCACGATTTAAAGAAGACACCTACTAAAATGTCTTTCAGTGTAACAAATGTTTACATTTTGTCAGGTGCTGTATGTTTACACCAGTAATGATTTCATGGCATAATAAAAGACTCTGCAGCTCCAAAATACTCATTAACTGTCATTATAAATTAGTGAAGTTTTTTTCTCTCCGTTGTCGCCACTGGCTTGCACGGCTCGGGATCTGTAGAGCTGCGCATCGTTGGATCTGCTCTTCAGTGTTTGGACTCTCAGTAGTGAATATTAAACCACACTGAACTGAGCTCAACTGAACTGAACTTAAACACTACAAACTGAACTACACTGTTCCTATTTACTATGATCTTTTATGTGAAGCTGCTTTGACACAATCTACATTGTAAAAGCACTATACAAATAAAGGTGAATTGAATAAAACTTGAGACTTTGCCAATGTCCTTCAAACTAGGGATAGCATTTTTTTGGAACCGATCACAAATCCGATCCTGATGGGAGGAAACCCACGTGAACGCAGGGAGAACATGCAAACTCCACACAGAAATGCCAACTGACCAGCCGAGGCTCGAACCAGCGATCTTCTTGCTGTGAGGCGACAGCACTACCTACTGCGCCACTGTGTCGCCCCAAGCACAACTTGTATTTTTAATAATGCAATAAATGCTGATCTATGATTAATAAATGCTTTACGAGATTCATAATTAATGTTAGTAAAACTAATGTAGCATTATTCTAAAGTGTTATCAATGTTTTTAATAACCTGAAAGTGTAACATCATCATTTCACAACCCTTTTTTTGTAAATATAATCATATTTCAAAACATTACACAAATTTTTACTGTACATAAAGTGGTCTCACCTGCTGTGAGCTGCAGCCAGGCACAGATCTTATAGACGGTGGCGGCGTTGCAGAATCTGAAGAGACACAGGCAGCCGACGCTGGCCCACACCATGGTCAGAGACATGCAGACCAGCACAGCCGGAGATTGGAAGGCCGGCAGAGGCGTCAGGGTGCGCAAAGACCCGCGGCATTCTGGGACGGGCCAGTCAGTCTCCAGGCAGACCTCGAAGAGCCCGAGCGTCCCAGTGGGAGGAGCCGGTCCTCCTCCTCTGTAATGCAGCTCTCGTGTGCCGACCCAGGACGGCTGGATGAGAATGACCACCTCGATCACAGCGAAGCAGAGCGTGCAGACGGCCCACATCACACCGATGGCCCGCGCGCTCCGGATGAACTCGGTCTGATACAGACGGGCCACTCCAGGAGACTGATGCTGCATGATGGACACTGAAAGAACAACACTGTAATAAATGTATGACTAATAGTTTGTTTGTGCTAGTAAATACATAAACATTTACACATTCATTCCTTCAAGTCCCTTATTTATCAGGGGTCGCCACAGCGGAATGAACCGCCAACTATTCCAGCATATTAGATTAGATTAGATTCAACTTTATTTTCATTACACATGTACAAGTACAAGGCAACGAAATGCAGTTTCAGTCTAACCAGCAGTGCAATAGCAGCAAGTGCAGGATACAGGTATAAGCTATAAAGTGCAGTTATAGAAAAACTATGGTGATATTTACAGATGGATGTACTATCAACATTATATACAGGTTGTATTAGCTATAAACAGATTTACAATAAATGAATATATATACAGGATGCTATTAATAATCAGGAGTGGCAGATAGATAAACAATTACAAATGTCCATGTGCAGTGGGTATGAACAGTTCAGATAAGTGAATCAGTGCAGTGAATCAGTGCAAACTTTAAATGTGCAAATATTAAATAGTGCAGTGATTGTGAGGAGTATAAATTAGAGGAGTGTGGGGGGTGTATTGGGGGGGGGGGCAAAAGAGTCAGTGAGGGGCAGAGTTCAAAAGGGAGACAGCTCTGGGGAAAAAGCTGTTCCTCAGTCTGCTGGTTTTTGTCCGGGGGAGCCTGAAGCGCCTGCCGAAAGGCAGGAGAGAAAACAGTCTGTGAGCAGGGTGAGAGGTGTCCTTAAGAATACTGCGTGCTTGGTGCAGACAGTGTTTCTTCTGGATGTCCTCAATGGCTGGCAGTGTAGTCCCTGTGATGCGTTGGGCAGTTTTCACCACCCGCTGCAGTGCCTTACGCTCAGCAACAGAGCAGCTTCCATACCAGACTGTGACGCAGTTGGGTCAGGATGCTTTCTATTGTGCAGCGGTAGAAGTTCACAGTAGAATGCACAGTAGATTCACTTTCAGCTGCAACCCAGTACTAGGAAACAAACATACACTACAGCTAATTTAGCTTATTCAATTCACCTATAGCGCATGTCTTTGGACTGTGGGGGAAACTGGAGCAGAAATGCCACCTGGCCCAACCACTGAGCCACCATGCCACTCTAATCAATTAACAATTAGTTAGATAAAAATAAAAATTTTAAGTGGAAAAGATTAATATAAACTACTTAAATGAGTAGATAAAGGACGAAAAAGGTCAATACGAATCCCTCTATAAGTACTAATATCAGTGACACAGAAAAATAATAGATATTTCCTAAACATTTTTTTTCATATAGGGGGCGACACGGTGGATCAGGGGTTAGCACTGTGGCCTCACAGCAAGGTCGCTGGTTCGAATCACGGCTGGGTCAGTTGGAATTTCTGTGTGGAGTTTACATGTTCTCCCTGTGTTGCTGTGGGTTTCCTCTGGGTGCTCCGGTTTCCCCCACACTCCACAGATATGTGGTATAGGTGAATTGGATAAACTAAATTGTGTGTATGGATGTTTCCCAGTGAAGGGTTGCAGCTGGAAGGGCATCCACTGCGTGAAACATGTGCTGGATAAGTTGGTGGTTCATATCGCTATGGCCACCCCTGATTAATAAAGGGACTAAGCCAAAGGAAAATGAATGAATGAATAAATACTATGAAAAAAAACTTGCTCTGTTAAACATCCTTTGGGAAATATTTGAAAAAGCGAAACAAATTCAGGGCAATGCAGTGGTGCAGTAGGTAGTGCTGTCGCCTCACAGCAAGAATTTCGCTGGTTCGAGCTTCGGCTGGGTCAGTTGGTGTTTCTTTATGGAGTTTGCATGCTCTCCCTGCATTCGTGTGGGTTTCCTCCGGGTGCTCCGGTTTCCCCACAGTCCAAAGACATGTGGTACAGGTGAATTGGGTAAGCTAAATTGTCCATAGTGAATGTGTGTGAATGAGTGTGTGTGGATGTTTCCCAGACATGGGTTGCAGCTGGAAGGGCATCCGCTGCGTAAAAACGTGCTGGATAAGTTGGCGGTTCATTCCGCTGTGGCGACCCCTGATTAATAAAGGGACTAAGCCGAAAAGAAAATGAATGAATGAATGGATCAAATTCAGAGGAGGGCGAATAATTTTGGTTTCAACTGTGCAAATGTACATAATTTTAATAGTTTTTTAAAAATTGTATTCCCTGGCTGTCATGTATGATGACCTTGAGTGTCAAGAATGCGCCTTTAAATAAAATGCATTTTATTATTATTATTTAAAAGATAATCATAACAACTACAGTTGAAGTGTAAATTATTCACCTTTTCTGTGAAATTAGAATGCTTTGTCTTTCTGCTTTTTTGTGACAAGTTTATTCAGAATTATCAGGATCACTGTGCATCTAAAAACATATTGTGATGTGGGTTATAGTTCCAAATGGACTACAAAAGTGAATCATACAAAATAATAACAAATTAACTAATCAATTAATAAATAAGCAAATAAATACAAATTTGAGGTGGAAATAAATAATTAAAATACTTAAATAAATAGATAAAGGACAAAAACGTCAACACAAGTCCATTCATTCATTTTGTTTTCAGCATAGTCCCTTTATTATTCAGGGGTCGCCACAGTGGAATAAACAGCCAACTTACAGTATCCAGCATATGTTTAACACAGCGGACGCCCTTCCATGCCCATCACTGAGAAACACCCATACACTCATTCACACACATACACTATGAACAATTTAGCTTAAACTAGAGCACCCACACCAACACGTGGAGAACATGCAAACTCCACACAGAAACGCCAACTGACCCAGCCAAGGCTCAAACCAGTGACCTTCTTGTTGTGAGGCGACAGCACTACCCACAAATCCATATGCAAGTACTAATATTGGCAACACATGGAAAAATAATAGATTTCATAGAGATATTTCCTTTTATATCACAAATAGTACAATCACACAGTGAAGACATGCCATTTGAGAGAATATTAGAACCAAAAAAATCTCTATCAACAATTTTTTTACAAATATTTTCCATATTCACACTATTTTCAATAAAAAAATAATCTGGAGAAAGACTTATTTGTCTGGAATTTAAAAAATAAATAAAGAAATAAAATATATATGCTTATTTTTAAGGTCAATATCATTAGCCCTTTCAGAATTTGTTTTTCTGATCGCCTACAGAACAATGTTGACCAATGATTTGCCTAATTGACCACACTTGTCTAGTTAACTACCAGGTTAAACCTTTAAATTGCACTTTAATCTGAATACTATAGTAGTATCTTGCAAAATAACTAGTGAAATATTATATACTGACATTATAGCGAAGACAAAAGACAGAAAGTTATTAGATTAACAAGTCTGCAGATTATTTGTTCATAACACATTATAAAGGCATACCCATTAATAAATAATTAAGGTCAGTTAAATTAACACTGACACAATTCTAAAGCATTTATTTATGATGATGTTCATTTTAACATTTGATAACATTGCTATAATCAAAAGTACAATCTCTTAGTATTATTTAATATACCTAAACAGTCATTTTAGTAACCACAATGTAAAAAACGTAATAAATTAAGAATATAAAAATACGAATGTGGTTAAACTAATGTTTAAATACCAAACCTTTTTATATTGTAAAATGTTTGTTTACGTGGCACTCTTTGAAATAACCACTAATAAAACATCTTTATTTACCATGTTATTATTACTCCATAGTATTAAAATTGTGAATGTCTATAAAAATCAGTGTAACACCATGCTATAATATAAAAAAAACGGTCATACCATGGTCATTATTAATCTAAAAACATCACAAATCACTACCTAATGATTAAAATACAGCCATGATGCTCAGATCAACAGCTAAAAACCCAAATACCACCAACCAAACCTGACCTCAGCATAGTAAACAATGTAAATTCAATGAGATTCACCTCTGAGCTCTGCTTGATTCCAGGTCTCTTCCTCCCACGACAGGAACTGAGTGACGAAAAAAAAAAATCACATTCAAATTTAATTAGTGGAGAGCAGCATCATGTACAATGGTGTGTGTGGGGGGGGGGGGGGGGGGGGGTGATTGAAAGAGAGAAATTAACCTGAATGGAGGGATTCTTCTTCTCCTCTTGCTCCCGGTGGGATCACGGCAGGATGTGCGCCATTGAAAACAGGCCCGGGCTGCCTGCAACCATCTTCATCACACATATGGAGGAGAGGAGAGAGGAGACGGGAGGGGGAGAACGAGCCATTCTGATTGGGAGGAGGGTCTCTGCACACACACATACATATATACACACACATACAGGCAGCAGCAACGCAGTCCAATGATGCACAATGACAAAATGAGATTATCTGTCAATCCCTGTATAGGACTAAAGACGTGTCAATCCTAAATGCATCATATTCAATGTAGAGAGGGAAAATAGTGAGAGAATAATAAATGGAGCAAAAGTGATGCATTTTAGATATGCGTAAGATTAACAACACAAAGACAGCAGCAAGGAAATAAACCTGTGAATGGAGGAAGGAATATGCATTGTTTGGTACACAGAAAATAAAGATTTAAAATGGGGATTGTGTATATCAAAAAATATATATGCTAAAAGAAAGATAAAAATTATGCAAAATATATATCTAACACTTTATACACTCACCGGCCATTTTATTAGGTACACCTGTCTAACTGCTTGTTAACGCAAATTTCTAATCAGCCAATCACATGGCAGCAACTCAATGCATTTATACATGCTCAAGACGATCTGCTGCAGTTCAAACCGAGCATCAGAATGAGGAAGAAAGAGGATTTAGGTGACTTTGAACGTGGCATGGTTGTTATTTCAGAGTATTTCAGAAACTGCGGATCTACTGGAATTTTCACGCACAACCATCTCTAGGGTTTACAGAGAATGGTCTGAAATAGAGAAAATATCCAGTAAGCGGCAGTTCTTTGGGCGCAAATGCCTTGTTGATGCCAGAAGACAGAGAATGGCCAGACTGGTTCCAGCTGATAGAAAGGCAACAGTAACTCAAATAACCACTCGTTACAACCGAGATGTGCAGAAGAGCATCTCTGAATGCACAACACATCCAACCTTGAGGCGGATGGGCTACAGCAGCAGAAGACCACACCGGGTGCCACTCCTGTCAGCTAAGAACAGGAAACAGAGGCTACAATTCACACAGGCTCACCAAAATTGGACAAGATTGAAAAATGTTGCCTGGTCTGATGAGTCTCGATTTCTGCTGCAACATTCGGATGGTAGGGTCAGAATTTGGCATCAACAACATGAAAGCATGGATCTATCCTGCCTTGTATCAGCGGTTCAGGCTGGTGGTGGTGGTGGTGTAATGGTGTGGGGGATATTTTCTTGGCACACTTTGGGCCCATTAGTACCAGCCATATCACCCTGCAGTCCAAGAACGGTTACTCACTGAAGCAACACAGGGTGAGCCTGGTCAGTACCTGGAAGTGATGTTAGGGAGGCCAGCAGGGGGTGATCAACCTGTAGTCTATGTGAGTTCTAATGCCCCAGTAAAAGTGAAGGTGACACTATACTGAAGGTATAGGTGAAGGTGGTCATTAAAAATCCCAAGGCACTTTTCAAAGAGTAGGGGTGTAACCCCGGTGTCCTGCCTGGTGTGTGGTAAAGCACTGGCGCCGTTGTCCTGTGGCTGCTGTCGCATCATCCAAGTGGATGCTACACACTGGTGGTGGTGGAGACCCCCCATGATTGTGAAGCACTATGGGTGTGGCCATACACAATAAATGCGCTATATGAAAACACACATTACCAATAGAGCATTGCCACAGCCACAGCCTACCTGAGTATTGTTGCTGACCATGTCCATCCCTTTATGACCACAGCGTATACATCTTCTGATGGCTACATCCAGCAGGATAACGCATCATGTCATTAAGCGCAAATCATCTCGAACTGGTTTCTTGAACATGACAATGAGTTCACTGTAGTCAAATGGCCTCCACAATCACCAGATCTCAAACCAATAGAGGACTTTTGGGATCGCATAATGGTCGTACACCCGACAAATCTGCAGCAACTGCGTGATGAGTCATGTCAATATGAACATGTATTTTCAATACCTTGTTGACTATGCCATAAAGGATTAAGGCAGTTCTGAAGGCGAAAAGGGGATCCAACCCGGTGCTAGTAAGGTGGACCGATTAAATGGCCAGTGAGTGTATATACACATTCATATAAAACACACATTCATACTCATAGCTTGAAATAAAATGAAAACACATAATTTTTTTACAAATGTGAGCATAAAAACATGTAAGAAGACAAAGGTTTTATTAAGATTGCAGTATGTACCGACAGCTACAAAATGATTCCAAAAAGTTTGTGTCAGTATGTTTGTGCAAAAATGAACATACAGAAAATTTACATATAAAATAATAATAAAAACAATAATAACTTGGGTACACCGTCCTCAAACTCCATTTTGGGAAATATTGCACTCTGTATTGCTTTACGTTTAATGTGGTTTTGTCACATCCACAGTTTTATCTCCTTGGCCTGAATTCTTATAATGAAAACTGAAATCCACAACACTCGAAAATATTAAAACACTACACATTTGGCTGGTGTAAAGTTTTAGTTTTAGCACCATGCTAATGTTCTTCCACAACAACCCTTTATAAACTACCGTTTGAAAAAAAAAAACTACTATGACAATTTTCAGAGAGTTCACTTAAAAAAAAACACCTTTCAAGATCAATTCCATTAGTATAGTCTGTGTTGGATCTAACACACTTGGCACAATGAAAATTTATAAACGTACACGTGAGGAAGGAGGACTGAGAAACTGAAAAGTCCACTACAACTCAGTTTGGTCTTTTATATCAGGCATGCAATTATATAAACACCATCTCCCAGCATACACTTCTCTCTGCTGGTTTAGTTGAAAGGATGAATCCCCTCTCCAAACTTCACAAGATGAGCGGCATTTTTGGCTTCATGCAGAACCTGTGAGTGCAGAGTGAGAAAGGGAAACACACAATGACAAGGCTGATTATTCAAGTGTTCTGAAAATGTGCATGTAAAAATCACAAAATACAACATTAATATTGCATCACTCAGACAACGACGACTCAAAGATGCATTACAATAACAGTACTAGAACCAAATCACCATAGTAAATTACAAGTTCGTGATCAGGGCCACACACACGCACCTGGTTATGGACGTATGATTCACAAGCATAACACCACACAGAAAGGTCAGCAAAGCTTAGCACAACAGGGTGCCCAGACTCCTGCCCGTGGATCACCATGTGCTGGTTCACATAACGCCCACAAAGCACCTGAAAAAGAGGAGAGAACATCTTAGAAAATGAAAACACAATGTGTGTTGTTAGGACGCCGGGTTATAATGTAACCTGCTCACCTATTGTTTACATTCATAATATTTATTTTATTTGCAAATTAATAACCACCTCATGCGGAACTCTAAATCTGCATCTCATTTCGGAGTCTGCTACGGTCCACGAGAGGTTGAATGTCGGTCACAGACGCATGTTTTCAGAGCCTTTCTGGGTGAATCAATCAAATGCGCGATTTTCCAACAAGGCAACCCGGGATGCTGAAATATAACTGGCTAAACTGGCACTGGGCTGACCAAAACAAAGACAGCCGTTCCAGCACAGAAAACACATTTTCACAGCAGAATATCTGACTTCAGCATTGTTTTTCAGATAAACATATGTTCACTTAGCATGTTTCTTAAATATCTGCAAACATTATGGTATTTTTATGCTTTTATGCAAAAACGCACATACAGTACCTTTAAAGGGGAAAATAAGCACTCAGTCAAGTTTACCTTATTTTGTACACTGGATTCCAATTTAATGAAAATATATTAAACAAACTCGGTTAATGTAACCATTTAGCAGAAAACAGCATGTTTTACTATAAATTTGAGACCTAGGGCACCGCTATCTTGGAATGTTGCTGTGTCTGACGTCACGGGGTTGGTTCTGTTCCCTCGGCTGAACAGATACAGTGGAAATAAAGGACTGAAGTTGTGGACGTGTATCTGGTGCAAATACAAAAATCAGATGTGTGTCTAATATAAAAACAAATATTTATTCTATTATTCTTTTACCCCTTTTAATTACAGATCATTTGATACACTTTGGTCCACACTCTATATTACGCTGCCTGACTGGGTTTCAACCATGATTGTAACGGACTGAACACAGAGACTGGACAGCCTAATTTAACCCAATGCATGAAGTTGTGGACGTGCGTCGCAGAGCTGGTGGAAATACAACAAATACAATCATTCAAGTGTCTTAAGTTGTGTATTTTTCTTTTGTATTATTAACCTTTCGCTTGATGCGCTTTGGTCTATCCACTCTCTCACGCTGCCTGACGAGGGGATTTACATTCAGACTAATGTGTAAGGGATCAACCTACGTTTTAAGATCGATCAGGGATTAATTAGCTCATTTCAATGAACCGGGTCTTAAAGATTTGAATCATTGATTTGACTCAATTGAGTCGGACTGAATCAGATTAAAAGATTCACACTTTATCAACCATTTGTCCTGCAAATAGAAGACATCGTATCTTACCAATATTGCTAATATTATTTACGTGGCCAACGATAATAACATAACACAGTATTGGGTTAACTTTTAGCAAGGTAACAAGATCTACAGCTCGAGGCAATGACTTAGAAAAAAACTGAGAACAAAGATTTATTGAGCTACACTACGATACATGAAACTAACTACGTAATAAGCAAACAACAAACAAACGCACACACACACACAGAGGATGTAAGATGAGTTGAACAACCGTCCCAAACTAATTCTAATACTTCTTACAAGATCTTAGAATAACACCTGAGAGACCACAAAAGCAGAGATATGGCTTATCTTTAACTGCTTAAGATCAATCTGCTCCAGATCAGCAAGAGACAACATTAGTTTGTGGTACTTGCGCCCTTTATGCTGAAGTCGAATTTCCCTCGCTGGTTGGCCTCAGGGAAACACGGAGCTCCTGATTGGCTGGTGGCTTCTGTGACGTCCTTGGGATTCCCTCGCTCGTGAGTGGATCGTTCTGTGTTACCGAGGTGACGGACTGCTGAGAGTCGATTTGCGGAAGTTAGGGCAGCTTCGGCGGTCCGAAACTCAAGAGGTTTGCATGGGAAGTTCGTGGTGACCCAATCGCGTGGCGGCTCATTGTCTGAGCAGGCGAACGGGGGCAGAAAGCAATAGCATGTGCAAGCCAGCTAATGCAAAAAGCAAAGTTTCTTTGTTGCAGGGTGTTTTTAAGTGACCTGGTTTGGTCCATCCCCATGGCACTGTCTTCCAATGAGCAGTTGCCATGAAGGGCAGGGCCACGCCCCGTACCATCGTAGAAAGGGTCAATAATTAACAAACTGCATGTAGAATTCAAGTGGTAAGTTTGTGACTATATCACATCAAAGGTTACAAGACGAATACTGTTTGTGCTACTAGTTTTTCATTTGCACCAATGTATTGCAAATGTCACTAGCTTTCGTTCAATACCAGACATCATACATTTCAGACACATACAGATAATTTTAATCTGCTATAAGGGTTAAAACAAAACATCAATTAACCTGGTTGGTTGGAATAAACATAGCAGATAAGGAAAACCATGACATTATTATTCAACGATACATCTGCCTTTCATTCGTATGCATTATTTTCTCTTTGTCTCTACGAAATTGTACATCTGGCAGGATGTGCCCAAGGCGAGCACATGACCATGTAGAAGAGTCATTCATCTCGTGAGGCCGTTCCCGCTGAAAATCCTGTAAAGCCCCATTGTTTAAGTTTATTAGTCATTTACTAGTTAGCTGAAGGGTACCAGAACATCTGCAGTCAAAGTGTTGATGCAGCTATTCAAGTCAATGGGCGCTCTGTTATCGTGATGTATAAGCCCGCAAGCCAGTTCAATGACAGACAATTTGGCGCCCAGTTTCTGAGATTTCAGATTTAACTCGTGCTGTTCACTGCGATATGCCCATGAGTTACTTCAAATGCAACAGTTAAAATGATACATGACTTCAAGCTTTACTAAGTCACGTCTGTGTAGATTAGAGATGCACGGATCAGCTGAAATGACACCCGAATCCGCGGCTTAATATTAATCATCCATCCGCCATCTTCCCGCACATATAGTTTTATCTGATATATGTATCCGCACCCGATTGTCACTTTAATCTTTGTTTTAGGCATGATGATAGGTCACCGTGGATATTAACAGCAGATTCAGTGAACTAATCTGCGCATCTCTAATAGTAAAATAATACATTAATCTTAAACGTTTTTAAATGAACATTTATTTATAAAAACAAAAGTTTCTCTTTAGACAACATTTTCTTCAATTTAAAATAGATACAGAAAGTAAAAATAAGACATTTTAGCTTTTACAGATACAGGAACAAAAAAACTAAAAAGGGTGCCACTTCAGCCTAAACAGCAGCTATGATGCGTTTACTTGGCCTTTTTCTTTGCACTGTGCAAAAACAGAACAGCATCTAATGTGCCTGGATTCGGGCGATTCCGCCTCGCCTCCAAAACGCGGCCAGCTGTGCTGAATGAGCATTCGCTCGCACCACGTGTTGTAAGAATGAACAAGATTCTCCTCGCAGGGCGCTGCAGTCATGGAAATAAGCGGTCATGTTTCTCCCAGAACGATAACAGATTTCCCTCTAAAGACTCCTCGAACTGAAACTTTGAACAGTAGGCTACTATTGCACTTCATCCATTAGCCTATTTTTGGGTGTCTCATATCTTCCCATTCTGCAAAGCCCACTGTCTGCTTTTTTGCTGGTCCACTGCCATGTCCCGCTACATCCACCCGCAACCGACCCGCAATTAATCATAATGTATTTTTTATTACCCGACCGACCTGTGAATTATCCGCAGTGCCTGCGGATATAACCGCCATCCGCGCATCACTAGTGTGGATTATGTCAAGACATATTCCCTTATCAAGTCAATCAATTCGATCGCTCAACATGTATGAAGGACGTAAAAACCTGCGGTGTGAAAAAAATGCGTCGATATTAGTTTGGTGAAGGGCTGTAGTAGTGAAAAGTGAAAGTATATATATATATATACACACATTTATATAAAAAATATATATTAGACACATCTGATGTTTGTATTTGCACCAGCTCGATGCCCACAACTTCACGCATTGGGTTAAATTAGGCTTTTCAGTCTCCGTGTTCAGTCCTTTACTTCCACTGTATCTGTTCAGCTGAGGTAATGGAACCAACCCGGTGACGTCAGACACAGCGATATTCAAAGATGACGGCGCCCTAGCTCTAAAATCTATAGTAAAACATGCCGTTTTCTGCTAAATGTTTACATTAATCGAGTTTGTTTAATATATTTTCATTAAATCGGAAATCAATTTACAAAATAATGTAAACTTGACTGAGTGCTTCATTTCCCCTTTAAGGCTCCTGCATGAAGAATGTGTGTTTGGCACATCTACATGTTCTGCCTGTGATTTTGAGCCTCTGTTACCTTATAGCAGAAGAGGCAGATCCAGTTTTCTGCTTCACCTCCACACTCTTCACATGGCTTGAAGACATCGACCCCTCCTGCGGGCACCGGTCGCACCGACTCCAAGTGTGGGCACCATGGCAACGGGTCCACCACATACATAGTGTCCTAGCAACAAGAGCCACACTACTTGATCAGCACTCAAATGCACATTAACAATATTGTCGCCCAGAGTAAAACTGAATGAGACGACAGCAAGAAATCAACATATCTACCACACTGATACAAAAAAAAAGTTACCCAAAGTAACATCCCCCCCCCCCCCTTCAAAAAAAAAAAAACTAAGTAATAATCAAATGACATTCAAAATGCAAACAACCTCAGCAAAGGAAAATATTATGTAATTATGATAAGTATGTAATATGTAATTAAAAGGCTATAAGGATTGGAAAAAGAATTAATGACTGATGATAACTAAATGGTACCACAGAATTATGCAATATAATGACTAAAATGCAACATGTTAACATAACATATGTGAAGATAAAATCTGGAGAATGCTAAAAGGCCAACATCCTCACTCCTGAACATCCATGTGACTGTCCTATGTCATTTAGTTATTAGCCCATTTCATCTGTCTTAAATGTACATCACATGGATAAAAGAAACAAAGATAAAAAAAAATGAAGTTTGATTATATTCTAATGTATTTCAGATAATTAGCAAACTATTGTCATCAAATCGGGTTGTCAACTGCAGTTCAACACAACAATCCCGTACAGTAAACTGATGCTCCTTTCTGATTCGTTGAACACATTACCAGAGTTTAATATATTCATACATGCTCGTTTATTTTCCTCTTCCATCTGCTGTTGTGTGCAAGCTGCAATGTGCCTCAAACCTGTGCATATGCTTAATCAACCATCTATAAGACATTTGATTTGAAAAAATTGACAATTGATTGATTATCGATTAATCATTGGCATCCATAATATTTACTGTATATATTTTATATATTTTTAACCTTAATTGTCTTGATTTTTTTCTGTTTGCTACATTTTTATATAATATTTTTCACCAGCATATTTTGGATGCACTCAATTTTAGACTGAGTTAAGTTTTTTTTTGTTAGATTAGTTACAGTTTTGGTTTTGGTATTGAAGAATCTAATGAACATACACAAATGTATATTTTTTAAAGCATCCTATAAATGAAAAAAATGTACAAAAGCATGCACATCACTTTTAACTGGGCACTGAAACAAACCGCAAAATATATATTCAAAAAGGCGGCAACATCAAAGCTCCAAAAATTTGGTGTATTTTGTAGTGGTGGGCTGTTATTGGTCCTACATGACTGTAATAGTTTGATTGCGGTGTTTACTCCAATAATGCCACTAATATATGCACACTCCACATGTCTTAATTCCATTTCTGTTTAGTTCAGTTATGACTTTAGTCAAATTAAGGTCATCAAAAAAGCAAAACAAAAAAAATTAATAATTAAATAAATAAAAGCTGTTTGGAGCTTATGTAGGCCTACAGTTCAAAATTCATGTTTAACTGAATAAACAGTTAGTAAACACAAGTACATCTTATTGAACATCATTTATTTTCATTACCAATTATCATAGTAGAACAGTTTCTCAAGCAGTTTGTGATGCATTTTGGAAACTGGAGATGAGCCCTTGGTCTAATGTGCCACCTGGCTTGAGAAACCCGTTCTTAAAGACTTACTTTTAGTCATTATTTGGGTAGCACACATATTCTGAATCCCTTCGGCAGAATTCAAATGAGCCATTTTAATCTGGATTAATCTAGATTAATTCTAAGATTACAGTGAGAATAAAAAAAAAATTATCTATGCCCACCTATAATATTTTGTATTTTGTTATATTTCCTCGTTATATTCTGTTTTTTAATTTGTGATGCAATATTATGGTTTGTTTCTGTATTTTCGTTTTGAATATCTAAGTTATAATAATAATAATATAATTTATAAATGTGTATTTTTCTTTTTGTTTCTTCTTTGTGAGATAACAGGAGATCATGTGATCCGGAAGTGTACAAAAAGGAGCACCTTACTGTGTTGAACACTGTCTGATGAAGAGCTGGGTGCTCGAAACGTTACACGTTTTGTGTCAGCCTTTTTTCATTTGACTTTATAAAATTTGCATTTTTGAAGCTTTGGGGTTGCCGCCTTTTTAAGCATCCTATAGAAAAAAAGAGAGATCTGTAACATGTATACTGTGTAACAACAATTAATTAACTAAAAAAGAAAAGAAAAAGATATTTGATAAAGTTTTTTTTGGGCATTTCTACCTTTATTATGATAGGATAGTATACTGTCAGGAAGAGAAAGAAATTGGGAAAGGTTCGAAAATTGAGACAGCCACAGGACAGTTTCACAACACCACAGGTGGCAAAGTTCCAGAAGGGTCGCACAGTTTAGTTCCAACCCTAATTAAACACACCTGATCAAATCAAGTCCTTTAATTAAGGCTTTAAATTGAAGCTACGGTCACACTGGGCTTTGTGTGTGCGAAATTCTGTCGTACGGCGCTGCAAAAAGGGGCGGGATTAAACAAGATGATTAGACATTTAAAAAAGCGAGCGATTGCTCCATGTTTTAAATTTCTGTCCAGAGAGGTCGTGTTTTGATCTTCGATTGGTCTCACGCAGTCAAGTGATGCGATTTCACAGGTCAGAGTTCACCAAGCTTGAACTTTGCACCGCAGCAACATGTGAAACTTGACGCATGACCCTGCGTTTCCAGTCTGACGCATTCGCGTGCGTATGAATGGAAGTCTATGGGAAGAAAAGTCAAGTGTGACCGCAGCTTAAGGCTTGTTTGAAACCTACAGGGTAAAGCTGCAGTCACACTAGACCAGGGGTGTCCAAACTCAGTCCTGGAGGGCCGGTGTCCTGCATGTTTTAGTTCCAACCCCAATTAAACACACCTGAACCAGCTAATTAAGCTCTTTCTAGGTGTTCTAGAAACTTCCAGGCAGGTGTGTTGAAGAAAGTTGGAGCTAAACTGTGCAGGACACCGGCCCTCCAGGACCGAGTTTGGACACCCCTGCACTAGAGTTTTCTCCCCATAGACTTCTATTCATACAATCGCAAATGCGTCAGACCGGAAATGCAAACTTGTGCTACAAGTTTCACAGTTCGCTGCATTGCAAAGTTCAAGCTTGGTGAACCCCTTTTCACAGCGTCATACAACAGAATTTCACATGCTCAAACTAGAGTGTGTCCGCAGCATAAGTATGTTGAAGCAGGGCTGGAACTAAACTGTGCAGGACTGCGGCCCCCCAGGAACTGGCTTTGACGCCAGTGCACTATACAGTAGTCAACACTGAAAGAGGGTCACGAAAGACATTCAAAGTTTGCCTTGGACATCGTTTTATAACAACTTTGATGAAAGGTTTTAAACCACTTTAAATGTTGACTACTGTATATTGGTGCACTGAAAATGGGTTATATGCACAGCTAGTTTTTCAGCCAATGATAAACTTCAGGTAAATGTTTAATGTGACTATTTTCAATTTCATAAGGTTCCTTTCACAGCATTGATGTTGTAATGTAATTAAAATACATTCAGTTAAATAGACTTAAGCATTGATTTAGTTGTTCAAGCATAAAACGAGATGAAAGACCGTGTAACCGCTAGTGTCGTCAGGATCAGCAGGCGAGTGCAGAAACTCCATTGAAAATACTGGAGTACAATAAACAGTCTTATTTTAAAGACATGACAGGGAATTTAATGCAGTGCTTCATGTCCGATCTGAGACCCACTTCATATCGTATATCAATCAGGCAGTGAAGATCCCTGATTTTTAAAGAAATCAAACCTTAAACATGGTGATTTTATAATGGAAAAGCAGATCACCAGAAATGCTAAGGCTGGCTGGCTGAAATGAAAAGTCCTTGTGCATATACCTCATTCAGAACAAATTGAACTTCAATCTATGACTGTAACAGCTTACCACATCTGTAGCTTGTGCTCCAAAGACACGCTCTAAGACTGACTGCACAGTGTTTCCTCCAGCAGCCTCCAGAACTAAACTCTCCTGATCCCCCACAGCTGATGAATCACAGGTGACCACAGACTCTGAGATCGAACGGTTCTGTTAAACAGAGCATGTTTGATTAGTCAATACATTACAAGTCAATAAACTTCTAATGCCATTAGATCAGGGGATGGGCACACTTGGTGCTGGAGGTCTGGTGTCATGCAGAGTTTAGCTCCAATTCTAATCAAACGCACCTGCTTTATAGATTTCTCAAGACACTGATTAGTATGCTCAGGTGTGTTTGATTAGTGTTGGAGCAAAATTCTCCAGGACTGAGTTTGCCCGTTAGACATTTGCTCCTGGACTTAAATATTTGCAGCCTAAAACGACAGAATTTTTGAAAGCTTTTCTAATAACTTAAAGGTCCTGTGAATTGCTTTGAAATTAGCATTTTTGTTCGATGTGTGATAAGGCTAGAGTAGCTACTCCTTTTTTCAAAAGCAGCCAGTAGCATTTAGTTTTTATCACAGCTCTGCCAGTGAGAGTGGTTGAGCTCAAACGCGTCAAATAAAAAACAAATGAAAATCGTCTTGAAGGGGGCGGGGCATGTCAGATACTAGAGAGCATTTAATTGGTCAGAAGATTTAATGAAAAACTGCGTCGGGCTGCAAAATCGCATACTTCCATAATATATAATATACTAAAAACAGTATGTGAGCGTATGTCCAGATTCATTCAATCATTTATTTTCATTTTGGCTTAGTCCCTTTATTAATCAGGGGTCACCACAGTGGAATGAACCACCAACTTATCCAGCATGTGTTTTACGCAGCAGATGCCCTTCCAGCTGCAACCTATCACTGGGAAACACCCATACACTCTCATTCACATGCATACACTACGGACAGCTTAATTCATTCAATTCACCTATAGTGCATGTCTTTGGACTGTGGGGGAAACTGGAGCACCCAGGGGAAACCACGCCAACATGGGGAGAACATGCAAACTCCACACAGAAATGCCAACTGACCCAGTCGAGGCTCAAACCAGCGACCTTCTTGCTGTAAGATCCTTCATGATGTCCAAATTCATAGAATTCAAAAAACAGTTATGAGAAGTACCCGGATGACCCACTACTTCCGGCGAGATTCTGAAGTGCGCATCCATCTGATGGACGCTACGCTATCCCATGATGCACCGCAAGAGAATTCATGAATGGGAATGAAGCAATGCAACTGACGCGGATAGGTCACATGATCATGACAAAATGGCAGATGTACTACGTCCGAGTTCCATTCATACTACTCACATTCATACTGTATATATTGGGTGCCCAAACTTGTTCCTGGAGGGCCGGTGTCCTGCATAGTTTAGATCCAACCCCAATCAGACACACCTGGGCTAGAAATGTCCTGGCAGGTGTGTTGAGGCAAGTTGGAGCTAAACTCTGTAGGACACCGGACCTACAGGACCGAGTTTGGGCACCCCTGTTATAGAATGTACTGTTGTTGTTTTTTTATAATTATTTTTTTGGGGTTTTTAACTTTTAATGGATAGAATAGTGCAGAGAATTGACAGGAAATAGTTGGGAGCAGAGAGAGATGAAGGGTTGGCAAATGACCCCTAGCCGGGAATCGAACTCGGGTCGCCGTTAGCAACATGGTGCTATATGTCGACCCAGTTAACCACTAGGTTATTGGCGCCGACAGAATGTACTTTTCTAATGGTAGAGTAGTAAATTCAAATTCAAATGCAGTACCTACTGAGTAGTAGGCAATGTTGGATGCAACCTTAAAGTACGAGGGGATGTAAAAAAATATCATCCATTTGCTCAGGTGGTGTGACAAGCTGCAAGCTTTGGATGTTAATATCAGATTTATATCTTCTAAATGAAATGTTTTGGAGCATAATTTATTATTGATATTCTTAAGACTAAAATACTGATACTGACATTAATAAAATAAAATAAAATAAAATAAAATAAAATAAAATAAAATAAAATAAAATAAAATAAAATAAAATAAAATAAAATAAAATAAAATAAAAATCACAGGGACTTTAAAGGTCCTGTAAAATTATAATAAAAAAATTTAGATGTTAATTTCAGTCTGTTCGTTTTTAGGATACCTATAATCTAGTGTGCTCTGAAATAGTGACAAAAAGTTAATAAAATATAAAACTGATATTAACATCCAGAGCTTGCAGTTGATTACTTCAACAGTTTCTCATCAAATCTTGACCGATCAAATGCTCTCTAGTATCTGACATGCCCCGCCCCCTTCACATTTGCTTTTCATTTGATGCGCTTGAGCTCAACCGCTCTCACTGTCAGAGCTGTGATAAAATAAAACACTATTGGCTGTTTTTTAAAGGGGAGGAGCTACTCTATGTGCCGCCCTCTCTTCATGTGTCAGTTGTATTACGTTAAACATCGAATAGAAAAAATGCACATTTTAAAGCACTTCGCAGGACCCTAAATTCATAAATTCAATTGAAAATACACAAAATAATTTCTTTCTATTTGACAAAAAAATAAGTGAATACACTTAATTCGTCAACGATATGCACAATAAAGTTTTTAAAACAAAACATTATTCCTTTGTGGTCCTTTATGTGAAGTATAGATTATACTACTCCCGGTAACAGGTACACTGTGACACTACGTTATAAAAACAAATACAAATCATTCATTTTCCTTCGGCTTAGTCTCTATTTCAGAGGTCGCCACAGTGGAATGAACCAACTATTCCAGCAAATCTTCAATGCAGCGGATGCCCTTCCAGCTGCAACCCAGTCCTGGGAAACACCCATACACTCTCGCATTCACACACACACTCATACACTGCATCCCATTTAGTTTGTTCAATTCACCTATACCACATGTCTTTGGACTGTGGGGGAAACTGGAGCACCCGGAGGCAAACTCCACACAGAAATGCCAACTGACCCAGCCAGGACTTGAACCATTGACCTTCTTGCTGTGAGGCAACAGTGCTAACCACTGATCCACCATGCTGCCCCCATATATACAAATACAATCACAAAAAACATTAAAAAAAATGTAAAATCTCAAAATCCATTGGACTTTTAAAATCCAGGAGGGATTAACTAAAGATTGCTTACAGGAGTCTCTGCTTTTCCATCTGTCTCATCTCCAGCTCTGGCTTTCTCAGGGTTGAGTTTTAGAGGTGATTCTGAATCCAGGCCCGCTGAAACTCTGTGTGTGTTGGGTTTCACTTTCCGCCTGGCTCCTCCAACAGCGACTGACTGTGGGCTGGTGTTAGATGAGGTGCTGGTGTTGAGATTCAGAGAAAGCAGATCTGCAGCGAGCTCATCGAAGCCGGATTGGTCGGAACGATGAGTTGCCTGTCCGGGACTCTGAGAAGGGGTGGATTGGTAAGGAGATTTCTTACCCTTCCCCCCCGGTGTCCGTTTGCCTTTTGGTTTAGGTGAAGGCAGAGACAAACGTAGAGACTCTGGAACTGATTTCAACACGCGATAAAAAAAGGGTTGTATTAGTATAATAATCCATATTTTCAAGGGATAGTTCACCCAAAAATGAACATTCTGTCATCATTTATGAAGAAAAAGGTTTTCCTACTTAGATTTTTTTAGTCTTGTTTCTAGTCTAAACATCTACATATTCTTAAATTAAGAAGCATTTTATACACAAGCAAAAATATTGCCTTATTTTTAGAAATACTATACCAAAATTTAGAGTTTTTCCTTAAAACAAGCAAGATAATCAGCCAAAGGGGAAAGCAAAATAATGCAGTTTTTTTATTTTTTTTTTATAAATTTTATTGTTTTTTTATAATTATTTTTTGGGGGGTTTTAACTTTTAATGGATAGAATAGTGCAGAGAATTGACAGAAAATAGTTGGGAGCAGAGAGAGATGAAGGGTTGACAAAGGACTCCGAGCCGGGAATCTAACTCGGGTCGCTGTTAGCACCATGGTGCTATATGTCGGCGCACCTAACCACTAGGCTATTGGCGCTGACAGAATGTACTTTTCTAATGGTCGAGTAGTAAATTCAAATTCAAATGCAGTACCTACTGAGTAGTAGGCGATGTTGGATGCAGCCTTAAAGTACGAGGGGATGTAAAAAAAAAATCATGCATTTGCTTAGGTGGAAGTGGCAAATTGCAAGCTTTGGATGTTAATATCAGATTTATATCTTCTAAATGAAATGTTTTGGAGCATAATTTATTATTGATATCCTTAAGACTAAAATACTGATACTGACATCAATAAAATAAAATAAAATAAAATAAAATAAAATAAAATAAAATAAAATAAAATAAAATAAAATAAAATAAAATAAAATAAAATAAAATAAAATAAATAAAATAAAATAAAATAAAAATCACAGGGACTTTAAAGGTCCTGTAAAATTATAATAAAAAAATTTAGATGTTAATTTCAGTCTGTTCGTTTTTAGGATATCTATAATCTAGTGTGCTCTGAAACAGTGACAAAAAGTTTATAAAATATAAAACTGATATTAACATCAAAAGCTTGCAGTTGATTACTTCAACAGTTTCTCATCAAATCTTGACCGATCAAATGCTCTCTAGTATTAATTTTTTCAAGGGATAATTCACCCAAAAATGAACATTCTGTCATCATTTATGAAGAAAAAGGTTTTCCTACTTAGATTTTTTTGTCTTGTTTCTAGTCTAAACATCTACATATTCTTAAATTAAGAAGCATTTTATACACAAGCAAAAAATATTGCCTTATTTTTAGAAATACTATACCAAAATTTAGAGTTTTTCCTTAAAACAAGCAAGATAATCTACCAAAGGGGAAAGCAAAATAATGCAGTTTTTTATTTTGACATAAGATTATTTTGCTTACCCCATTATGATTATTTTGCTTACCCCATTATGATTATTTTGCTTGTTTTAAGGGAAAAAAAATTGTTTTATTTATTGTCTTAAAATTTTTTTTTAGCTTTTCTAAAAAATGCTAATTGATTCAAGGATTTTTAGATATATGGGCTAGAAACAAGACCAACGATTGCAACGATTAACCACATTCACTATTACCCACGCTTTAATTCGTCACATTAATCGTTAAATTAATCGTAAAGGCTTCTCAACACCACGTTTCTGCACAGCACAAAACTGCTGCAACTCAACAAAGTTATGCCAACTGTGCGCTAGTTTAAATCCCGAGCTTGTACAAATATGCACGCACACAGGATTAAAGGCTGATTTTAAGTGTCATTTACATATCCCGTCTTTTGTTCGCGCAAGTTTGTTATTTCCAATGGAGGCTGAAAAGAATGCTGTGAGCGCGGCACGAGTCACGTGACAAGAACTGACCATTCAGACCATTCGAGACTCTTAATATACACATTTATACTCCAAAGAGATAAAAAAATACTTTGACTACATTTGTTCTCTTTAAAAGAGAAATACTTAGCTAATATGTACCTCAGATTTACATTAGACAAACACAATTTTTATTTATTCCTATTTATTTATTCATTGTTCTGTCATTTATTTTCTGTGTAAAATTATTACTTATGCTTAAAAGTGAAAACTTTTCACCTATTTTTAGGTCCAAAGAGAAATGGACTATTGTTTGTTTTTAATATTTTGTGCTGTATTATTTGGTTACTGAGCGGCAATAAATAACACAAAAGTTTTCATGTGATTTACTAAACTAGTAGAGTTTTGAAATCAATAAATGCATAATAATCATGATAACCGTGGAACCATGATTATTCTTCAAACTATAATTGAACAACCAAAATCTATAATCGCTGCATCCTTAGTGTAGTCATCCTTCACGTGTTCCAAACCTGTTTGTGTTTCTTTCTTCTATTGAACACAGTGAAAGATATACTGAAAGAATGCTGGAAAAAACAACCGTTGACATCCATTCCTACTAGTGATGTCGATTAGTGTGGTCACGATACTGCAAATCCGGTATCAATTGGCAGGGCCCAACAATAAGGACTGCCCAATGGCCCGGGGCCAGCGTGAGAGATGCTTGGGACATTAGACATTCGACCTTGTCACTAAAGTTTATTTTGCATGCTACTATTTGTTAATGCGTGCAAACCATATTGCTTTTCAGTTCCTCTTATCTGATTTGATGTTTTGAGAATGCTTTTTTTTGTAGCGTTTTAACAACCAGTGGTGCATTTCTAAAAACCATCATTAGCCAACTAAGCTCGCAAGTTCCAACGTTTCCGGACGTTTCCCAAATCCATTGTTTCAACGAACATTCGCAAACTGTGTCGCAAACTTGTACGCTTGCAACTACACCTCTGGAGCTGTAGTTAGAAACATAGTTTCTGGTTGTGTTCTATTCCCCGTTATCCCCCTATGCCCTATTCATTTAAAACATTCTAACATCTAAACTTGGAATAATTAAAAAAAAAAAACTCGTCATCTTACCTCACCTCTCTCTCTCCTCCACACTGTCCCATGATGACAATCACGCATATGCATTTTTAGGCATTAAATAAATATTTAATATTTAATACTTGTCTCCTATATAAGTGCATTATTTATTTATGATGGTATAACGGTATTGAAACTGATGCCGTTGCCATTTTTTGATCCTGTGGTATATTACAGTATTACCACCCAAGCCAAATAGCTATTGCTTTTTTGGTGGGGCCAGTGAAAATTTTGCCAGGGCCAGTAAAAATCTGAATCATGGCCCGAACAGAAAAAATTGGAAAAATCCTTAGTGTTGAACCCTGATTGGTATTGAAATTTTAAAAACGTCCATTTCCTGCTAACATTAAATCGCTGTTGAACAGCTGATTGGCCATTGTGTTCATATGCTCAACAGAAATAGACTGTGATTGGCCATCAAGGTCATCAGTTCACCATTCTTCACCGCTAGCAGGAAATGGAGGTTTTTTAAAACTTCAGTACCAATTGGTACCGACCCAAATGTTGATTAAACTGCATTTTACAGCATTCTTCAGAATATCTTGTGTTGTGTTCAACAGAAGAAAGCAATTCATAAAAGTTTAGAGCCACTTTAGGGGGAGTTCACACCAAACATGCTTTTTGCGTTGCGAGGCGCATCTTTTGGATGATTTACTAATGGCCGATAGCGTTTTGCGCGGTGCTTATGCACCTCGCATTTTAACCACCTGCTGTACCTCACATTTTTTGCCGTCAGGCACTGGGTCAACTCAGCAGAATAAGCACATTACGTCAGGCGCGTCTTTTTCATTTTCCAATCAAATGAGAGCAGTCAACTCAACTCAAGCAGTCAAGTCAACTACGGAGAGTTTTGAAGATAGAGGAGAGACCAGTGGTCGCTGTTTCATGTTATCCAGAGTTTTACGACTTCACAAATCTTAAATATCACAATATTATTAAATATTACACTTTAACAATATCAACAGCAACATTCTCGCACAATATGCAGCTGATTCAGATTTACCTAGTGACATAAAAGCACACGGCACTTCTTTTTTTCTTGTCAACAAAAAAGGCAGTGTGGTGCGCCTCGCGTTTTTGCAACGTAAAAGCGCATTTGCTGTGATCAGTCCCTTAGTGTGTGAGGAAATGGTGAGGAAATTTAGATTTTTGAATGAACTGCCCATTTAAAGTTCAATCTGAGAATACTCTCTTTTTTATTCTGAGATTGCGAACTCACCGTGTACTCTGAGAGAGCTCCAGAAGGGGGCGTGAGCACGGAGGACATTATTAATGCTGACAGTGGCGCTGGTCTTCAGTGGGTTTAGGTGGTCTAGAGGAGGCGGAGAATCTCCCAACAACATACTGGTGCACATGGACATGGACTCCGAGATAGAAGTGAGGTTATAACCTCCCTATTATGAAAAGAGTTAGATGACAAATCAGATCAAAGGTGACTCTTTCTCCTGCTGCACGATTCATCGCTCTCTTTATGCATCAACCAAAGAAGGATTCTGATCCTGACATTATGGCTGGATCCATCTACTCCAGTTGATCTTTCTTGGAAACTCTACTTACTGGACATTAGTTTGGAATACACCACAGCAGGGCTGGAGTGGGACTCCTTTTCAGCCCTGGAGTTTCAAGCCTTAGACTGGTCCACTTCAGTTCACGACTGACTATATTAAAATAATGTCATTTTCAATTCAGTACTTCACAGTGAAGATTTATTTGAACAGTTAACACAATGTAATGTTTAACAGTATCAGAATCCTTTTCTGTAAGAGTTAGTGCTCATAAATATCCAAACCTTCAAATGAAAAATATCGGTCCCACTTTATATTAAGTGTCCTTAACTAATATGTACTTGTGTAATATGTATTGTGTACTTGTGCTTGAGGAAATACCTGTATGTAATTACATCTGTAATTAACTTCTGTAACTACATTTGTAAATACACTGTTGATCATCCCTTACACCTTAACCCACCATTAAACCTACCCATACCACCAAACCTGTTCATAACCCTACCTCTATGCCAACTCAAGAGCACCACAAGTGTTCTCAAATATATTATGAACACAGTAAGTACATTGTATTTCTTTTTTGATGCAAGTACGTAGTAGTTAAGGACACTTAATATAAAGTGGGACCAAAATATCAAATAAATACAAATATGAATTAAGCTACATGTATAAAATAAAAGATTAAAATTAAATTTATTGAATTTTCTGTTGACACTTTCATGTCTTTTTCAAGGATACAGCTGCTTTATAACTTCAAATATTTGTCATAAATATAAGAACATTAAAGGGTAGCTAAATGTCCAACACTATTCTTTAAAACATCACAATGTCCTTTTCTGCAATATCTGAATATATGTTGTAGGAGCCTATTCATTTGGATTTAATAACTAAGGTTATATGATGCGTTTCAGTTTTGAATATTTTTGTTTTGAATTGTTTACATTTGAGAACTTAGAATATTCAGATGTGCTGTTCAGATGGATATTCTGTGCATCTGGCATTGAGGATATGTAGCATGTTAAAAATTGTGTGTGGGCTCTTTAAGAACTGTGTCTGTCAAATCTGACGGCAGTGCGTCCTTTAGAAGACAGCGGAGTCACGCAGTTTTCTTTATCGCATCCTTGATGGTTGAAATTTGAGGTTATATTTTGTTTACTTTCTTTTAATTTGTTTATGTATCTCTGAGTGAAGATTAAAAGTCAACATCTGACAAGAAACGGACTTCATAGATTTCTTTATTGGACATCATTAACCTGCAGGCTGCATTCTTCTCATGGGGCTGCGAGAAAATGAATGAAAAGAGTTGAGCTGCGGTAAAATACTGAATAAAAAGATTGAGGCTATGGTTAAAAAAATAAATGAATGAAAAAAGTGTGACTGCTGACAGTGCCGGCAGCTAGGGACACCGTCCCTCATGGGCAAAAAACAGACCGGCCCACCGGGAATACTCCTGGTCCTCCCGATTAGCCAATCCGGGCCTGCACCACAGCCAAAATAAAAAGGTGCCAGCATTTTTAGTCACATACAATTTCGGTCAAATATGAGAGAGAGAGATTTCAATGTGGATTAAAGAAGTGTCATCCTACACACCTTTGGAAAATTGCATTAAGTTTGAAAAAGATTTATTTGTCAAATACTGGGGCAGTTTTATTTCTTACTTGGGTTTAACAGGACTTAGATATCACCGTCTATGTTTGCTTGTTCGATTGTTTAATTTTATTCATGGTTTACTAGTGGCACTATGGCTTGGAGGTTTGGAGCATGTATAGGGGAGGATATTTGGTGATGATAGATCTACTGTCCTGTGTTGTATGTATTTAACTTGTAAAAACCCAATAAACAATGATCAAAATAAATATGAGAGAGACTTATCACGTTTCAATTCTGATTTTGTACCTATTATATCTGTATAATTTAACTTTCTCTTTGTTGGATCTCAGGCATTGCTGTTTATAATTCTTAATCTCCAATATTCAATATATAGAGAATAAAAACAGAGTAAAATGACACCAAAACCTGCACTATCAGTGTGTGGATATACCACCTTTATATTTTGAGGTCTTATGTAACTCTGAAAATGTATAACTGGCACATGTTGTGTTACCAAAATGCACATTGAACTCACAGTACATTGGAGTTGGTTGCATTCATAAAAAACAGAGATACAATAACACTGGATTACAAGCTGATTGAATATATGAAGCTACAACAAACTACAATCATATGAAAAGTTATGATATCCTTCTGAACTCCATGGTTTTCTGTACCAGGACATCTGGTCCTTGGTGGGTCTTCACATTTGCAAAATAAACACTCAGTTGAACAATAACACATGACGTACTGTTTTGCACAGTGTTATTTGCTTAAAAACAATAAGCTAAACTGGAAAAGCCATGACCAACCAAGTTAGGACATCCTTGATTTTAAAGGTATAGATCACCCAAAACTGAAAATGCACTCACTCTCAACTGGTTCCAAACCTTTATGAGGTTCTTTCGGTCACACTTTATTTGAGGGTCTGTTTGTTGAATTTAAATTACATTGCATATACAGTTGAAACCAGAAGTTTACATACACTGTATAAAAAGACACATAACCATTTAAAAAACGTCAGATGTTAATGTGACTAAACTTTTTTCTTTTAGGTAAAGTTAGTATTATCAAATTTGTTTCTGTTATGCTTAATAGCAGTATAATAAGAGAGATATGTTTTGAGAAATTGTTTATATCTTTTCTTGAAAGTCAAGTTTACATACAATAAGATTATTATGCCTCTGAAAAACCTCAGATGAAGGTGTCAAGGTTTTGGATGTTTCTGATTGGCTAATTGACAACACTTGAGTTAATTGGGGGCACAACTGTATTTAAGGAAAACCTCAAAAACACTGCATCCTTTTGTGACAACATGGGAAAATCAACAAGCCAGAATCAACAAAAAGCCAGATTACAATTTGATAATTTACAATGGGAAAAGAATAATTTTTGGAGCCATGTCCTGTGGTCTGATGGAAATAAGATTGAACTGTTTGGCCATAACGACCAGTGTTACATTTGGAGGACAAAGGGGAAAGCTTACAAGCCTAGGAACACCATCCTCACTGTGAAGTATGGGGGCGGCAGCATCATGTTGTGGGACTGTTTTGCTGCAGGAGGGTGTAGCTGCCGTCAGAAGCAATTCTTATATATTACACTCTATAAACATACACTTTACAGTTAAAAGGTCAATAAATAGTTAAAATGTTCAGAGTAATCATTAGAATAAATAAGTAATGTATTTTTGTTGTTATTTCATGTTAATTCATTTAAAGTTATTTAACTAAATCTATAAAGGGGAGGGGGAAACCTTTTCTTGTTATGTTTAGCTTGGGAATTATTTCATTGTTGCAATCAAAATATTCTTCCGATGCACTACAAGTAGTACAGCCACAAGGTGCTGTGCTAATAACACGTTTGTAAGGATTAAGAAATACAAAGAAGTTTGTTAAAGAGAAACTGCTACCCTTCAAATTTATTCCTCTTGAGTTAGAGAGGCCAATGAGGTATGTGTCGTAAAGTGTTAACGGATGTGAACATGTATGATTATGTGTCCGTATGTTAATGTATAATTAGCCAATTAAGTGTATTTCTTTAAATGTTGAATGTGCACTTTATCTTTTGGTTGTATGTATGTTGTTCATTATGTGCAACATCACCTTTAAAGGGTTAATTTAAGTTTATGTATTTCTTTTCGTAGTTCTGACGGCATTATTGGGACATAAAGGAGCGCAAGGCTAGAATGTACAAGACATACTACAGACTCGCGTCCGAATAAATGTCTGTTAAAATCAAAACGACTTGAGCCTTTGTTTCATCTCGAGGGGAGTTACAGAGGGACTGGTCCACTTCACAGCATAGATGGCATCATGAAGAAAGAACATTGTGTAGAAATACTGAAGCAACATCTCAAGACACCAACCAGGAAATTAAAACTTGGCCACAAATGGGTCTTCCAAATGGACCATGACCCTAAGCATACTGCCAAATTAGTTAAAATGTGCATTAAGGACAACAAAGTGAATGTGAATTAACTCTCTGATCTCAATCCTATAGAAAATTTGTGGGCAGAGTTGAAAAAGCTTGTGCAAACAAGACAAATCTGACTCAGTTACACCAATTCTGACAGGAGGAATGGGCCAAAAATCCTTCTAAATATTGTGAGAAGCTTGTGAAAGGATACCCAAAACATTTGACCAAAGTTATACAGTTTAAAAGCAAAGCTAAAAAAATACTAAGGAAATGTATGTAAACTTTTGACTGTCTAGAGATTAATAAAAAAAATTCTCTCATTATTCTGGCATTTAGCAAATGTAAATCATTTAGGTAATCCTAACGGACCTAAATAGTAAACGTTTAGTATTATTTACCATCAGACATTTTTAAAAAATGGTTATGTTCCTTTTGTGTATGTAAACTTCTGGTTTCAACTGTACATGTCAACTAATTCTCATTAGATTACAAGTAGACTGTTAGGTTGGGGTTGGGATTAGGGTTAGTGTAAATTGACATGTACTAGCAAAGTTTCTTATAGTCAGTTAAATGTACGTTGAAGGAACAGTAGACAGCAGTCTACTACTCAAATGGACTATCAAAATAAAGTGTTACATTTCTTTCTTATGTTGAACACAAAATAGTAGGAAAAGCAAATATTACAGTAGTCAACAGTTACAGGTTTCTAACCTTCTTCAAAATCTCTTATCTTTTGTCCAACAGAAAAAAAAGAAAGTCAAACAGTTTTGATACGAGCAAAGGCTGAGTAAAGGATGACATTGTTTTCAGTTTTGGGTGAACTATTCCTTTAACATAACTGGAATTAAAAGGGTAGCACTCACAATAATGAATCTATTCTGAGTGCCCATTTACCATCAACCAAGTCAATTGACAGGTGATATTTTGGCATTTTTTAATAACTATGGAGAGTAACTGAGGGGGTTGGTTTAAAAAAAAAACACTGAATGTTTTGTCAATGAATAATATTGCTATCTCATCTGACATCATTGCCATGTTATTATAGCTAACATCAGGCACACATCTCTAGGTATCAACATCAGTACTGTACACTGAAAAATTCAAAAGACGATTGTGAATGTGTCAGTGACCCACCTCCAGTATGATAAGCACTCTCCCTGCAGCCAGACTCATCAGCTGATGGGTGAGGTGAGCGTAGCCCTCCGGGGTCACCTGAAACCCTCCTAACGGATCACCTCGTGCCGCATCAAACCCAGCAGACACCAGCACCAGCTCTGGGGCAAACTAGAATACAGAAAACCCAAAAATGTGACGACCTGGCTGGGATTTGCTTATTGTGCTGTGACTATTGCTCAGTAAAGTTGTAGGTGATCTTTGAAATGGGAGATCTTTTTGTTTATTTTAACATGCTGATTACACAATTCACTTGTCTACTGTATTTTTGTTAGCCTTAATAACCATAACCTAAATAGCTGGGTTTCCCCTTGAAACATTACCATTGTGTTCCATGCTATTTGCATATGTTGTGCGAAAACGCAGGCATTTTCTTTATTTGTTTGTGTTGTGAGAAAATGCAGCACATTTTTTATGTGTTTACGTTGTGAGGATTTGCAACACGTATGCTATCAAACAGATGAAGATTTTTCCTTAATTTGCAGGTTTTTTTAAGTTTTTTAAGTTGCAGCAAGTTAAGCTCTCTCGGTCACTGTAATTTTACCTCTCTTGCTATGGGCATCACTAAGTGATGGAAAGCCGCCATGTATTCTGGGTCTCCCATTTTCCCTCCGCTCCAGGGGATGTTGACGTTGTATCCTCTGCCTTTTCCTAGTCCCACCTTATCATAGTTAGCATCCTCCGAGTTCGGAAAGAATGCCCCATCTTCGTATCGATGCAAGGAGATGTAGAGAACACTGGAAGAAATAAAAAAGACAGACGACATGTCAGTCTTTACAAACCAATGCTAATGCGGCTGATCCCGCACAAACTTTACACATATGACAGCATAAAAAGCATATATTAATAATACAACCTGTGGAGTAAAAATCTTTTTTTATTGATCCTAAAAGCTTATGAAATAAGAGTAAGAATTTTTTTTTTAAGATTTATTTTTGCCTTTATTAGATAGGACAATATTGAGACAGGAAGCAAAGTTGGAGAGAGAGAGGGGGGTAGGTTAGGGAAATGTCCTCGAGCCGGGATTTGAACTCGGGACGACCTGATGTGCTACTGCACCATTTTTCGGCGCGCTAACCACTAGGCCGACAAGAGTAAGCATATTGTTATGAACCGCACAGTTTTGCTGCGTGTATGTTCTTTCTGTCTCTATCCATCTCTCTCTACCGGCCCTATCATTTTCACAGGTACCGCCTACTTCGAAGCACTATTGGCTGAAAGGACTGCCAATCTAAATCAATCGTGTGACGACGACTTCTCTCTCTGCCAATCTCACTTGTTGCAAAGCCCTTTAAATCGGAAGCGGCAACGGGAAGAGATCAGCTGCTGCTGCTGTTGTTGTTGTTGTTTTGGCGTGTTGTCTGTTTGGTGGTGTCCGTGTGTTTTGTAGCTGTTACTGATGTTGACTTTGATTGAGATCTACTGATGTTGACTTTGAGTGAGATCTACTGATGTTGACTTTGAGTGAGATTTAATGATGTTGACTTTGAGTGAGATTTACTGATGTTGACTTTGAGTGAGATTTGTTTGAGAGTTCTGATGTGTGTTTTTACATCTCTAGCCCGCTAATGCTCCATTAAAAATCCTTTTTACTTTTGACAAGGGAGATCTGGAACAACATAGTAAGTCACGTGACATACATACTTTGCACGCAGGATTATTGATGTATAGACACACTAGTTAGCGAAGTGTGCTAATTTTGTGTAAGTTCAGGGCGTATTTGGCGCTGAAGACTTTTCTTTTCATATTGTTTTCTTATTTAGTGGTTTGGGGAGGAGTTTAAGGGAATATTTTTGTTATATTTATTTCTTTGATTTTGCTAGCGCAATTTCAGTTCCCTCTCCCGGGTTTATCTTGGTTATTTTCAACTTCATCTTATTGTTTATAAATATTGTAAATACTGTGGGAGCAATAAATCTTTTGCGGTGCTAATTTGTAGTTGTGTCTTCTCTTGCCATTTTTAATCTCCAGTTTATACTTTGGTCATCTTTATGTTACTCCTTTTAATTCCCTAGACATTTTTTCATCAAGGATCGTAGCAATATTAAGATATGATTTGCAGGCCCTAGCCTGAGAGATGTAATGACTTAGAATATTTTACATTTATTCAGTTAGCGGACGCTTTTATCTTACAAATAAGGATAAAACAGCACTAAAAATCAACAGAGAGTAGCAGTATGCAAATGCTCTGACAAGTCTAAGTTCCTAAGTATATATATTTTTAATGATATTAAAAATTAGTAGCTGAAGTAATAAAGTGATAATTTAAGTAATAAAAATTAAGTAATAATTAGAAGCAATAATTGAGTTGCATTTTAGAATTTTAAAAAAAATAATAAATTGGAGGTGAATCATATTGCACAATGATTTCAATATACAGTACATATTTGAGTTATGAGGTACTTAAAAGAAGGTGTCTGGTAAATAGGAAAAGAGCATCTTACCTACACCTATTTAGTTAATTTCCTTGTCTTGAGTGGAAAAGTATGGCCGTTGAGAGAGATAACCGATATAAACAGAAACGTATAAGCGGGGGAAAGCCCTCCCTTCTTCTGCAATGACCTTTATTTCTGTAGGAGTGTCTGACCTTCTTTTGCAAGAGAATAAAATCATCTTTCTATATAACTGAACTCTTATTCAGTGACGTAAACTTTAAATTGCCATGATACAACTCCCTCTAGTCTATCAACTTTTGTATTTAATGAAATTCTGTCATTTTAAAAATCCTTTTTGTAAGAGGAACTACTTTCTTCCGCCATTCAATCATATCTGCAGCTGACGTCAGAACAGCAGGAACTGTTGCTCATTCAACGTCATTTTAGAGCTAGTGTTTGAATGATTCTCTAGCTTAATGTCTAAAGTGATGACAAAACAGGTGATTTTGCTCACATTTTAAGATTATAAGGCTGAACAGCATGAAATGCCATTTCAGTCTATAGAGATTTCCCAGTATTTCTCTGTTGCAATTAGGAGATCACAATAATAAACCCAGAAAAAGCCAAAGCAACACAATCACTACCAGATTACTGTTGTGTTTGCGATAAGGAAAAATGCAAAACACATGCGGGCATTTCTTCTTTCTTTCTGTTTACTGAACTACTGTAGTCTGCAGTAACGAAAACAGGAGACTGATTAGAAACAAACAGATAGCCAACCAAAAATTAACTCAAGTTTAGTGAGCCAACAGAAAATACACCCATTCCTGATATGCGAGTCCCATCTCACACTCAATACAATACAATTACTATGGTATAAATTCAGCACTACAACAAACAAAAGAGAGAGAGAGAGTCAGAAAGTCACTTACCAGTTTAATAATGATTTGATCATCTGTAGTAAGAAATCACGCTGAGTTTTTCTCCCCTAAGAAATTATTATGTCTCTGTCGCCATCTTGTGATATTGTTTGTTTGCTTATGCGTTTCACCCAAAATTAATGTTACTCTCCTTCCCCTTTACTCACCATCTTTAAAAACATAACAGCTCCAAAATTAGTACATCTAAATTTGTGTTAGGAAAAAATATTAAATAAAAAAGTTTAAAAAGAGAATCAAGAAGCAAAAAAATTTATAAAATCTAGTTAAAATGTTGTAGTTTGTATTTTTTGTCAATATTTTGCATGAATTTTAAAGTATTATCTTTTTATTTCTAAAGATGTCCTATGACTAAACTATTATTTAATAAAAAAATATCTGCTTAATAAATCTGTTTTGTTCAAATGCACCAAAATACATGATCTATACCAGGGATGGGCAAACTCGATCCTGGAGGGCCGGTGTCCCTGCATAGTTTTGCACCAACCCTAATCAAACACACCTGCTTGTAGCTTTCTAGTGATCTTGAAGACACTAATTAGGGTGTTCAGGTGTGTTTGGTTAGTGTTGGAGCAAAAGTCTGCAGGGACACCGGCCCTCGAGGATCGAGTTTGCCCATGCCTGATCTATACTCACTGAGAAATTAATAAATATATTCATTTATGTTGAACACTGTATGTATTTTTGGCTATTTCCATAAATATTTACAGCATAAAACTGGTTTGCGCTTCAAAATCACATTTGATATTATTCTTAATGGCAGCACCAGACAAACCTGTCATCCTCCTCGAAGATGTGCTGTGTGCCGTTTCCATGGTGAACGTCCCAGTCGAGGATGAGGACACGCAGAGATTCACGCGTGATGCTCTGGGCATAGCGTGCAGTCAAAGCAGCTGTGTTAAAGAAACAGAAACCACAAGCTATGTCTTTCTCTGCGTGATGACCCGGAGGACGGACTATAGCCACAGCGTTTCTCACCTGCAGGGCCAAACAAACAATGTAGGACTTTAAGATATTTCCAAGCACAAAACGAGACATCATTGCTTGTAAAAATCCCAAAATGTCAAACCTGGCCTGTGAGTATGGCCTGTGCAGAATTAAAGCACGAGCCAGCAGCCATCAGGGCACAAGTGTAGCTCTCATTACTGATGAAAATGGAGATGTATTCGTCCCCCAGTCTGTTTAGTTCTCTGGGTTTCATGTGCTCTGAACTCTTAATGGTGCTTATGTGCTTGGAACTAGCACAGAGGTAAACAGTGATGTACAACATTAGATTCACCAGTCACAGAAATGATATATCAGTAGCTATGTTTCCATCCAGAGATGTGAGTTAAATTTATGCACAAGACTGGAATATCATGCGAATATAAAAGACGTGAAGGGTGGGCGATATGGAAAAAATATCATATCATTATTTTTTCTGAACAAATCACAATTCACGATTTTTATCCTGATTCTTTTTCAATTGTTCTAGTTGACTATTTTGCAAATTACAAAGGTACAATACAACCAAACTAATGTCCCCATATAAAAATATACTCTTACCATGTATGTTTAGGAATATATAGCGATACAACGATTTTTCGTGAAGATCGTGCAGTGATTTTGATCGTCCAAGATCAAATATCGTCTTATCGCACAGCCCTAGTGCGAATAAAGCAATGTTTCCATCCAATGAGTCAAACAGAACAAAATCGTCACTTAATAAACAGTAAAAACTTATTTTGCTACGATAGGAAAAGCTGCGTGAATATTGTCTTTATTTAATACATGACAGTGGTTTTCATGTTAGCTGAGTAGCTGTATATAATCCAAGTAGGATGTATGAAAAAATAATGCGATTTTCTACAAATAAAGCATGAGCACACATTGCTTTGCATCCCATAAACACAATCAAGCCTTAAAAATACACTCTGGACCACCCCTTTAACATCATCAAATTAATAAAACAATCAGCAAATGATAAATAGATGACAGAAAAAGGAATAAAAAAAAATATCATAATTACAAGATTAAAACTTGTAGATTATTTAAGTAAGGCAAACACGTTTATTAACCATTACTAATGGTGTACATATACTTTGCAGCCAGTTTAGACCAATCGTTTCATCCTCTCTGAGTATATAGTAAAGTTTTTCTGAATCGTTTCTTTCACTCTCGCGGCTGTGCGCACTGTCCGCTGTGAAGCAAGCGGAAAGTCTTTAATAAAATAAAAATATTTTATTTTATTTAATAAAAGAGTAATGCAAAAACGCATACGAGCTTTAGAAAGCAAAGCAAAAGTTAAATCCCAGACATTTTAGGAGATTTAGAAACCCGGGCCGGACGAATTGTTTAAGTCCCAAAAAGGCGCGTCTCTCTGGGTCTGCAGAGGACGTGAGACTGTTTGTGGGAGTGTTGACAAGTCTCACTCACACAGAACGAAACGGGTAAATTAGAGAAGCTTTTTCGCTACTTAATTGATCGCGGTGTTTGGTTATATTGGGTGGATACAAAAAAAGTGTAAGAGGATTATAATAATAGTAAAAAAATAATAATTATGTGTCACTAAATATACCTGGGCAGCCGTTAATATACTTGGGCGGCCGTTAATATATCTGGGCGGCCCGCCCAAGTAAAGTCGATGTGTGGGAGGAACTGTCTTATAACAAAAATCACATGGCTTTTTTGAAAGTGCATACTGGAATTTGTTTGGTAAGTGTTTCCATCGTAGTTCAAGCACATTTTTTCTTAGAATGGAAAATAACGATAATCTTACTCAATTATGCGTATTAATTTTTTAATGCATATTTTCAATATTGATATGCATTTCAACTGTTTTCTTAATGTGCATATCCAAAATGTGCATAAAAATGGGTGGATGGAAACATAGCTAATGACAGAAATGAAATACAAACACATGAATGTGATCAATATGTATTTATTGATCTGAAAGCACTTCACCTGTGACAGAGTGCCAGCTCCTCTTCTGTTGCTAGGCGAGCTGGTATCCGATGGCAACGGGACAGCAGGCCCAACTCCTCATGGCGGGAGAAGATTCGTGAAATTCTCTGAGGGAGCTCTGGATGATGACTGTAGGAATCAATGCATTCTTATCTGATATATTACAGTATGTAAAAGCAAATAAACATAATATACACAACTGAGAGAACTGGCAGTCTACTGGGTTCCCACTTTAGTCTTTTGGCTTAAGGAGCGTTAGAAAAGTCTGGGACTTCTAGTGTTAAGACAGATATCAAATATCAAATAAACTGCTGTGGTGCTTATACAGTTGAAGTCAGAATTATTAGCCCATTTTTTCTTTTTTAAATATTTCCCAAATTACGTTCAACAGAGCAAGGAATTTTTGTCTTGATAATATATTGCCTTCAGGAGAAAGTCTTATTTTATTTTGGCTAGAATAAAAGCAGTTATTTTTTATCATTTAACGTTAGTATTATTAGCCCCCTTTAGCAATATTATTTTAGATTGTCTACAGAAACAAACCATTGTTATACAATGACTTGACTAATTACCATAACTTGCCTAATTACCCTAATTAACCTAGTTAAGCCTTTAAATGTCACTTTAAGCTGAATACTATTATCTTGAAAAATATCTAGTAAAATATTATGTGTCCCACTTTATATTATATGGCCATAACTAATATGTACTTACACTAAAATTAATAATTCACTACAATGTGATTATTCTGTAAATGCATGTTTTTACATTGTACTTATACTTCACTATAATATATATATATATATATATATATATATATATATATATATATATATATATATATATATATATATATATATATATATATATATATATATATATATATATATATATATATAATATATATAATATATATAAAATATATTAAGCCTAATATTATGGCTGAGCCTAATATTATGGCTGAATAAGCCAAATAGAATCAACCCACCTGTTTGCTGTAGTAAAAACCCCTTTCTATATTCAAGTGCATTTTTTGTTTCCATGTATTAAATAAATAAATTGTCACTTTTCTAATTAAATGACATACATATAAATATATATTTTTAAACTTACAGGCTAATTCACATATTTTATGATCTGAATGATAATAATAAATAAAGTATTTTTTTAATAGTAGACAACACTTTCTATCTGTCACTTTCTATCTGTCAGTGACTTAGCGACAGTTAAAGTCTCTAAGTGGTTCTGTCACTGTGCTTAATCCTTTCTGTGCAAGACTGTGTGGTGAATTAATGCCACACGAACTGTAAAGTGTTTCATATTGGTAGTTCATTTTGAAAAAATAAGTAGGGAAATGTTCGTTAAGAGTTAAATTTTTCGCTGGAGGAAACAGCTGTGCTGATGAGGTGAAGGCCGAGAAAACCTGACTGCTCCTCCATGTCATTGAGATACAGAGGATACAAGGTTATCTATATCGAAGAACTGCAAATAAGCAGATATTATAACAATTTATCGATAAACACACACCTCGTTCTCTCGCTGTCCACGGCTGTGGTTTGCTGATCAAATGAAAAACAAAAGACGGGCAGGAGCCGAATTCTGCCATCATTTTCTTACCAAATTTAAAGTGGACTAAGCCGATAATTTAGTGTACATGTTATGAGCTAATCGCAAAAGTTTTAGGGGGGCTGAATAGAAATGTAGGGGGGGCTACATCCCCCCTAAAATTGGCCTATCAATGCCCATGCCTGCATGTAAATGAATTTCTGTAATTACATTTATAATTACACATCCTTTAGACCAGTGTTTCCCAACCCTGTTCCTGAAGGCACACCAACAGTACACATTTTCAATCTCTCCCTAATCAAACACACCTGAATCAACTTTGCATAACATCAGAAGAGACTCCAACACCTGAAGTTAATGGGTCAGAAAAGGGAGACATCCAAAATATGTACTGTTGGTGTGCCTCCAGGAACAGGGTTGGGAAACACTGCTTTAGACCATAACCCACACCTAACCTACCCATACCACCAAACCTTTCCTTAACAATACCCATAACCCACCTCAATAGCTTCAGAAGTATTCTACGATACATTATGAACACACTTAGTACATTGTATTTATATTTTGATGTAAGTACATAGTAGTTAAGGACACTTAATATAAAGTAGGACCAAATAAAATAAAATAAATCAGCTATTAGAAATGAGTTATTAAAACTATTATGTTCAAAAACGTGTTGAAAAAATCTTGTCTGTTAAACAGAAATTGGGGGAAAAATAACAGGGGGGCTAATAACTCTGACTTCAACTGTGTATTAATAATATAATGTTAAAATAATAACAATAATAAAATGGTTTTAGCTTGAATATCATTTTGCATGATTGAATAGCAACTATGAGGAAAAACAATAAATAATTGACCTCAAAATAGTATAGAAAAAATAAAATATAATTTAAAGACAAACAAACAAAATAATCCCTGATATTCCATGACTTTGAAAAAAAGTATAAAAAATTCCTGATTTCAATGTCTGCAATAGATCTCCTGAAATCTCCTAAAATTGCACGATATTCCAGAAATTGCATGATCAGTGTGCACCCTGTGATAATGTTATTTGGCAGTGGTTGCTCTCACCCATCCCACATGTTGTGATGAAGCATCATTCTCTGGTCATAAACTAGCCCAGTGATCGGAGAGGAAACCTTCACTTCTCCACATACTGGAGCTGGCAGGGGGGAGACTTCAGACAGAGGACCGCCCTCTGAAGGTCATCCAACAAACACACACATTGAAGAGCAGACAACTAAACAAGCCTCGAATTTCTTTATAAAAGTGCTAAATGATGAAACAAGCTTTTCAACAATATATTAGAAATAATTTATCTTCCTCCATCTCTTCTCTCTGTTTCAGAAAGCTAAACATTTGTTTTTCAATAGACTTTACAATAGGGTTTTAAAATACTTCTAAAGCATTTCTTAATCTAAATTAATATTAACTTCAACATTAATAACTTTTTACTATTTAAATTGAGCTAACAGTATTATTGCAATTGAGCTAACATTACTAATGAACAGCTGTATGATTAGTATTATTAACATTAACAAAGATAGTTGTGGATAGTACAACAAACATACTCCTAATTAATCGCTAATAATGAATTAAAGCTGCACAAATTTATTTGAAAATGCATAATAATAAATTGTACTTACATTAATAACTATAATAAAGTGTAATCAGATTGTTTTTATTGGAATTGTTCATGTCTTATAACTGCATCTGTACGTTACAGTGATCTGGAAATCATTCGTCAATACGTCTACTTGTAAATAAAACATTTTATCGGAGTTCTTACCAAAGGTCTGAAGACTCTTCCAAAATGGATACAAGTCTGAGATGGTCTTTGAGATTGACTTCAAGGCACTGCAACACAATATGACAAAATATAACTTTTCGTAGAGAGTTAACAATATACAGTGGGTGAAAAAAGTATTGAACATGTCACCGTTTTCCTCAGAAAACACATTCCTAAAGGTGCTGCTGACTTAAATTTTACCTGGATATTGGTAATAGAGATCCATATATGCAAAAAACAAATCTTTTTAGCTTAATTTTAAAGTTATGCGTATTAAAATGAAATGATGCAGGGAAAAAAAATATTTAACACATGAAGAAAGGGAGATGTAGAAAGGCAGTGAAAGCCCAGACAGCAGCTTAAATATCGCGTAATTATTCAGAAACCCTCTGCGATTTGTCAATTTAAATAAACATTTGCAGCTTCAGTCCAACATCTACATTAGCAGGATGATGAAGATCAAACCAGAGTGGACATTTCAGCAAGACAATGATCCAAAACTCTCAAATGCTTTCAGAGAAAGAAAATGAAGCTGTGGAATGGCCCAGCCAATCACCTGATCCTGAGTCCAATAGAAAATACTAAATAAAGATCAGATTTGATAGACGAGACCCTCAGAAAATGAAGATTTTTACACTCTGTTGAAGGCTGTGAGAAACTCACACCTGAGGAATGCATTTGACTTAAAAGAAAGCGTCTTTAGGCTGCCGTCACCAAAAAAGCTTTTATACAAAGCATGGTTTCCGCTACATTCATTCTCCCATTGTGGGGCGCCACGCCAAGATTCATCCCGCCAAGGCTACATTACAGCTTCTCATTCAAAACATTCAATGTTTTTAATAGCGGGTGATAATCGCACCAAAACGTATTAAAAGGTAAGTTAATTATACCAGCGCGAACTTTTCTGTAACCATAGTAGTGCTGTGCGTCATTTGTTTAACCCTTTAAGGTTACGTGCTGACTGGCTGACTGTGACAGGTGCGTGATGCGTGAGGCCAGCAAACACGACGTATAGCCGTTTTACTTTATTTCAGGACGCCTTAATATCGGAGGCA
Source organism: Danio aesculapii (assembly GCF_903798145.1). Taxonomy (NCBI): domain Eukaryota; kingdom Metazoa; phylum Chordata; class Actinopteri; order Cypriniformes; family Danionidae; genus Danio; species Danio aesculapii. The sequence goes on along the minus strand of NC_079442.1, from coordinate 46,231,613 downwards.
CTCATAAATATTCCTAGCAAAATCGAATAAATGCTGGAGACATACTCGTTACATAAACGCACTAAATCGCACTTCAGCAGCGTTTATTTGAGAGCGCACAAGAAGATCTGCGCGCTCTTAAAGCGGCTTATATTTGAGGGGGAGGCAAGAAGTTTTGTGCACGAGCAGAAAAAATCGGCGCGCAAGCAAAGAGATCCACATGCTCGTAGGCTACTACATAAATGCGATCTCGACTTCTAATACTGCGCTCAGGACATTTGTCATTGAAATAACGCCACAGGTAGTTGGTAGATCTGTGTAAAAAAGGCCTGCCGCCACAGCTGGAAAATATCCTAGAGGAAACACTGTAAAGTATTAAATACCTTTCAGTAGTTCAGCACTTTCTCCGTCTGTCATTCCATTGCTATTACACTACTCATTTTCAGATTTTTATTGTCTTGTTTTATTTTTATAGGTTTGTATTGTTTTGGTTTTTACCAAAATCTGGTTCAATTCCATATCAGCAGCTCCTTTAGAAATATTATTCCCAGGAAAAAACATGATGTGCTCCATACTTATTTTCCCTCCACTGTATCAATGCAAATCTGTGTCTTGGTTAGCTCACCTTTCACAGGGAGCGCCAGCAGATGGAAGGTGAGGGCAGGGGTCACCCAGAAGTGACCTAACACTAGCACAAACACCCTCCGCTGTGGACTGCAGGTTATACCCACCCTAACAGATGAAGTGCTGTGTGTGAGATCTCAACCAAAAAGAAGAATCCTTTATTGTTTAACTACTGCAGATAATGCGTTCATACCTCTAAAGCCAGCACAAGCTTTCCCTGTGCTACAGCTTTCAGCATGTGTGTCAGAATGGAGAAACACTCAGCACTCACTCGCATCCCGCCCTACACACAGAGAATAATATTAACATAGTGCAGTGAATTTTGGCAAGTTACATTAAAAGGGCAGAAGCTGAATCTCCCCAAAATCCTCTCCCTCTACTCCCATAATTTGTATTTTTTTTTATTTGATTTAATGTAATTATTGAATTCATTTCTTTTTCTTTTTTTATATTGTGTCCATTTGTTTCTGTCTTAAGTTAGTGGTTAAAAAAAAGAAAATAAAACAAAACAAAATGAAAATACCTTTGTTACTAAACACCTGCAACGTACTGTACCTTGTTTTTAAGAGCCCATATTATACATGAAATAGGGTCATATTTAGGTTGTAAGGGTCTCCAACAACAGTCTAATATGCGTGCAAGGTCAAAAAACACTCATGGTCTTATAATATGCATTTATTTTTACCTAATTATTCCAGCGACTCCCATATGAATCATTCAGCGATTCATTTGTACCCAAACCCCTCCTCAGAGTGAAGCTAATCTGCGCTGATTGGACAGATGACAGCCTATACTGCTGAGGTTTCATCTTTGGGTAGACTGTCAATAATATCCATCTGCACAGCGTGACTTCATTCGACCGGTGTCTGTGCATGTGTGTGGCTTTTTTTTCTGAGTTAGTGGGCGGGGCCGCAGGTTTCAAATGTCCCGGGTTTGCGGGCGCAACTACTTGTGTTTCGTAGTCGTGTCATCACGAAACACCTAATGACTCGTTATCAAGACGACTCGTTTGAAGCACTATGAGTCGACTCCTTTATAGATGAATCAAAAGTTTTAAACACTGTACACTTACAGATTTAAGCCTTAGCTGGATATTTCACTTCACTTAGAGCTGTGGTACACACTACATGGAAGGGCATTTTCAAAAACCCATAATATGGGCTCTTTAATTAAAACAAGATCTGAAGCTGGAAATGGGTTGAATATATTTCAGATAGACGGCCTGATTTTGTGGCTATAAATAAATAGAAGATGCTCAACTGATAGATAAGTATATGCTAATGTGTGCATATGTAAATGGTTATATATATTAACAATGTATTCTGTCTAATACCTACTGTTGAAGTCAGTATTATTAGCCCCCCCTTTGAATTTTTTTAATATTTCCCAAATGATGTTTAACAGAGCAAGGAAATTGTCACAGTATGTCTGATAATATTTTTTCTTTTGGAGAAAGTCTTACTTGTTTTATTTCTGCTAGAATAAAAGGAGTTTTTAATTTTTTAAAAAACATTTTAAGGTCAATATTATTAGCTCCTTTAAGCTATATATTTTTTTCTATAGTCTACAGAACAAACCATCCTTATACAATAACTTGCCTAATTACCCTAACCTGCCTTGTTTACCTAATAAACCTAGTTAAGCCTTTAAATGTCACTTGAAATGTCTTGAAAAATATCTATTCAAATATTATTTGCTGTCATCATGGCAAAGATAAAATAAATCAGTTATTAGAGATGAGTTATTAAAACTATTATGTCTAGAAATGTGTTGAGAAAATCTTCTCTCCGTTAAACAGAAAATGGGGAAAAAATTTAACCGGGGGGCTAATAATTCTGACTTCAACTTTATTTTTATTGAAGGTCATTTGAGATTATTGTGGAAGGAATTGCATTCGGACACATTCTCACCCTGGAAGTAATTAATTGCTTCTTTTTCCTTTCAATTTTTATGCTATTTTTCTTTTCTATATTTTAACAATCTTTGAGTTCTATGTATGGTTGGTACACCTGGCAATAATGTATATCAATTGTATGTCATTTAAAGTCACATGCCGAGGTGCAAATGTAACTTGAAATTAGGGATGCACCGATCAAATACTTGTATGGGATATCGGCTCGATACCGCATATTTTTTTGCAGGATGGGTATTGGCTAGCTGGGACCGATCCAAATCTGAACCAGCATGTGCGCTATATTCTGTGGACTTTGTACGCCAACAAAAGCCATGAAGGTAGCCTATTATAAGGAAAGCTGTCATGTTGGCCTACTATATCCCAAATGTTCTGAAGTTATTGGATAGTTTAATGTAAAGCACAGATGAATATTCAAGTGCTTAAATTCAGCTCAGCTCTTCTCTCCGCTGTGCCTGTCAATCATTCTCCATTCATGTTGCGTTCGTTCATAACAACACAAAAACTCTCAAAGACTATTTGTTCCTGTTAGTTTAAATAATCAGTGGAGAAATGCATTAAATGAGTTCATTTTGACCTGCAACAGGGAGTTCATTACTGTTTCTAAATCATGTTGCGCTGTGAGTGTAAGATGATCGCATTCGCAACAAAGGGTTATAACCTGCTCTTCACACACAAAGTAGGCCTACCTGAAATCTTTAATTAGAAAAGGCTCAATAATACATTGAACAGATCCTCAACGCACTGACCTTGCTTTAAACTTCACCTCAAATGTCATTCATTCATCTGGTTGACCAGCAGAAAATACATTCAAATTAAGATGCAAATTATGCCAAAGAAAATTTGTTCCAAAAAGGTCATTTTTTCGACAAAAATATATGAACACAACTGTGCGGGTGGATGATTTGCTTCACTCCATGGAATATAAGGATTTAATTAACGCTCCACTGTAAATATCGTATCACAAACCTATCACATATTTGCTACATTTTAAATCAAAGTCATTATTTTAAATATTATGTCTTGAGCATCTGATTTTTCCTCGGTGCTGATGTGCTTTCATTTTCTCCGTCTAACTCGCTTAATAAGTAAAACTGGCCTCACACAGTTTAGTTTAGTCTGCATTAAACCTGTGGGAGAATATCAGGCTAGCTAGCTGGCTATTTTACCAGTGATGAGGGTTAATACAGGGTGGGCCATTTGTATAATAATAATAATAATAATAATAATAATAATAATAATAATAATAATAATAATAATAATAATAATAATAATAATAATAATAATAATGCATTTATTTAAAGGCGCCTTTCATGACACTCAAGGTCACCGTACAGGACAGCTAGAACAATCAGTTCAAATAAAAACACAATAAAAGTCAATAAAATACAATACAAACTTTTTTAAAAATGCAGTCGATTAAAGAGAATAAGCTGTTCTAAACAGATGTGTTTGAGTTTGGATTTAAATTGTGCAAGAGAGTCTAAATTACGGAGATCAGGAGGAAGTGAATTCCAAAGCTGAGGAGCAGAGTGGCTGAAGGATCTGCTCCCCATGGTGACAAGGCAGACAGAGGGAACAGTGAGGTGAATAGAAGAAGAAGACCTAAGTGTTCGAGAAGGTGTGGCGATATGAACAAGATTAGCAAGGTATGGAGGAGCAAGATTGTGGATGGCTTTAAAAGTGAGAAGTATTTTATATATAATTAATTCTGATTATAAAATGATGTGATTGGTTTTAACGTAACTTTATTCTTTCATGAGTTATTTACAAGTACCCCCACATATACTAATGTGCCACAAACAGGACGGTATTATAACCAACCATTCCCATTTTATTAAGGTGTATCCATATAAATGGCCCACCCTGTAGTGGTAGTCAATTACAGATAAAAAAATATATATTATTAAAAAGAAAACACAAGCTGGAGCACAACAGACACAACCAATGCTGTAAGGAATGTTCAAATAATGTAGCCTAGTTTACAGCAAGCATCACGTTTTTAGTTAGATCGTGTCGTCTGTCATATACAGTAGGCCTGTAGGTCTTTTATTTTTACTAAAGAAGATATATTATTTGAGTTTATGACTAGCAGAACTATAGAAACTGTATTATGTTTAAAAATAACAAAGGGCACAACATCGTATCAGATCTGTATCGGTTAATACTGATAATTTTGGCATCAGGATCGAATAGATTCCAAAAAAAATGGTATCGGTGCATTCGTACTTGAAATATTGTATGATTGTGCTCAAATGAGTGTGAACAATGAGCATAAAACAAATATTAAGAAAAGATCAGAGTATCCCACCTTTGGGTCACCGATCATAGCGTCAAATCCAGCGGCCACTAACACCAGCTGAGGCTGAAACTGCAGGACATACACAAGCGATCAGTCACTAATGCAAATAAAACATTAAATAAGAGACTATGCTCCTGAGTGCTTTTACCTCATATGCCACAGGCAGGAGAAGCTGTTGGAAAGCTGTGATGTAATCTCCACTTTCCATCCCCACCTGTAGGTTAAATTAAAGCATCAGGTTAAATTCAGCACAATTCTACACAGTAACATGTTATGTTTTGATCTACTGTCCACTTTAATGTCAGTTAAAGTCCGCATGAACCAGAAGCTCTGACCGTTTTTTTTCGTATTGTGATGCAGTTACTAGAGTAATGCAATATGAGAAAACAGTGGGTGTGGCTTGTTTGTTGTACTGCAAGCTGATTGGATGTAGTAAAGAAGGCATTTCATTCTGAAAGATCAGGAAAAGGATTTTGGGCAGAGTTATTACAACCTAACAGACAAAACTGGCAGTTGGAGGGGCGTGGTTAAGCATGTTAACCCCGCCCAATACCTCAGACAGGCCTAATCTGAGAATTATATTGAAAACAAATAGGAAGAGCATTTTCAGATTATAATTTTAGATTACAAGGTCAAACTATATTTTTTCTTAATGACATGCACAGATGAATTGTTCACCACAGCAATGTGAGCTAACACAATCATATAATTAATTTTGATGTCATGTGTACTTTAACAAAGCTTTTTGGGTGTTAAAGGATCATTTTTTAACTCAAAGTCAATCTATGATCCCTTGAATTACACGCATCTCCATAGGACATTCATTGGACAAGTAAATTATTAGTCAGGTTTTCCAACTCTAAACCAAATATATGAAACTTCCATTACATTTATTGACAAAAAAGCTGAATTAACAGGTCGCTGTTGTGCGTTGCATAATGTTAAAATGGTTTTAGCTTGAATACCATTTTGTAGGATTTTAATAGGCACTATGAGAACATCAATGGATAATATTGAAAAGTTTGAGGTACTTACTGTTTGCATGGCTCCAATATTTAATAGTTTTCCAAACAATACATTAAACTGTTCTGTTGTCTACTTTTTGGTGTTAAAAGTGGTCATTTTGAAGACAAAGCTCTTACAGTTTTTATTATCCTGCATGTCATCCTTAATTAACAGGTACAATCTGGAAACTAGGGCGACATGGTGGCTCAGTGGATAGCACTGTCGCCTGACAGCAAGAAGGTCGCCGCTGTCCAAAAACATGTGCTATTGGTGAATTGAATAAACTAAATTGGCCATGGTGTATAGGTGTGAATGTGAGAGTGCATGGGTGTTTCCCAGTACTGGGTTGTGGCTGGAATGACATTGTTTTATTCATCTTATTTTCTATAGCGCTTTTAAAATGTAGATTGTGTCAAAGCAGCTTAACATAGAAGTTCTAGTAAATTGAAGTCCAGTTTTCAGAGTTGAACATATGCTGGATAAGTTGGCGGTTCATTCCACTGTGGGGACTTCTAATAAATAAAGGGACTAAGCCGAAGGAAAAGGATTGGATGAATCTGGAGACTACACTGTAACAAACTGCTGAAAAATATGCAGTATTACAGGCAAATTTGGTTGCCAGTAATACTGTAAAATTTATAAGCGTATTGTAAATGTAGTTTTAAAAGCACAGTTGCAACTGTTAATTTACAGTGTGCTTGAAATTTATGCCAGTAATACTGTAAAAATTTACAGTAATACTGTAAAATTTACAAGTGCACTCCAAATTAATAATTTAATGAATAATTATTCATTTACGGTGCATTTGTTAATTTTACAGTATTACTGGCAACCAAAATAGCCAGTAACTCTGTAGATTTTACAGCAGTTTTTTTACAGTGTACATTTGACTTAAGTGACCAATGAAACGAATAATGAATTGAATAAAATAAAGCTGAAAAATAGTCTAACCAAAACTACATGTGTGAAACAATGCGATAATAAAAAACGGTTAGATATGGGCCGGTATAAAATTCTGACGGTATGATAACCATGGAGAAAAACATCACGGATTAACTGTATTGTGATCACTGCTCTAAAATATATTGTTTTAAATGTCTGGGTAAAAAACTAAAACTATTACCCCATTGAACACAATATATTTCATTTTAAGAAACATTTAAAATATTTCGGAACAGTAACATGTCTGGCTTAATCATTCAAATGAATTATTGACTTCTGCTGTCTTTATTAGTTTTAAAAACAACACATATTATTTGCAATTTAAAACGGCATCTTTGGATATCTTTTCTGCTAGATACTGTTGTCCTTAAAAACAAATGTAAATAAAAAATATGTGGGAATGGTATAACCAAAAACATTGGCAGTTTTAAAACCTTGACTTTTCCAAACTGAATACCTAAAAAACGGTTATTGTCCCATGCCTAAAGATGGTATCAAAAACATGACATTTTTTGACAAAAAAAAATCCACTGATATTTCATGCTTTGAACTAGGACTGCATGATATTGGACAAATCTGACATTGAGATATTTCATTTTTCTGCTATAAATATTCTGATATATTTACAGAATTTCACTACATGACTTGAAAACTGTTATCTGGAAAGAATTTAGTAAATTAGATTGACTGGGTTAATTCTGAAGGGAGGCGAAATTTGCATAAAATGTAATAAACAAACTACAAGCATAGATAAATACAATAGAGCAAAGATAAAAATGTAATAAGTAGTGTTTTATGGTTTTCCGGTCAGTCAAATAGTGTTCAAGTACAGAATTTGAATAATCAAATGTAAAACAGCATTACAAAATATAAATAATTCAATAAAATGATTCTTTATCAAAGTTACAAATGGTAGCATCTCTTGTGCCTGAATACTTTGAACTCTGACAAGCCTTAAAAACATGTGCAAATGATAAACCTTCACTCCATTATGGTTAACCTCTGCAATAACTACACAATCCTCATGTGTTCTGAGAGGTTTCTCCTGGTCAACTATAACCGTAACTCAACACTGCATATCCTGAGATGTGACTATTGCGGATGTGCACATTGCGATATTAAAGGGCACCTATGGTAAAAAATCTACTTTTCAAGCTGTTTGGACAGCCATATGTGCATGTATGGTGTATAGACTGTCATATTGGGGTGATATAAGCACACCCAGTGCTTTTTTTTCAATTTAACAACATAAAAAACGGTGGACCAATTGGAGCGGTTTTCAAACCGACTGCAGTCGAAGCGATATCACTAAAGGAACACGCTAGCTCTATTTTTAGATGCAAGGCTCATTGGGCTCAACACAAGAGCAATATTCTCCACATTATCGCTCTAATCGGAATTATTGGTTGGATCTTTAGGTAGGTTTGCAAACATGTGTACTTCTCATCGAGTCTACCTTATACTTTAGCCGTTTGCATTTCTCGCGATCCCAGAAGCTCCCTGTGATCTTAACTAGCATGCGTTTTAGAATTCTAAACATCGGTTTCTATCAGGGTACACTCAAGTCGACGGCTGGGCGCCGCGGACCGCTGCAGAAACCTATGTTTAGAATTCAAAAATGCGTGGCGCGACGTTTCGGGACACTTCATGTTTCTGCCGCGCTACAGAGAGTGTCTGGTAAGCCGTGTCGCGGCTTCAAGCGGCGCATCCGGTGCCTCAGTCAAAGGTAATTCAGTGTGCGTGGTTATTAGTTTCTGTGTACAAGCTCGGCACTTAAAACTAGCACACAGTTGGCTGTAAAACTGTACAAAGACACATATGATTTTGTACTCTCTGCTTGGTCTGTGTCAGAGTTGTACATGTACGACTGAATGCTAAACCTCTCACTCCAGCTCCCTTCGCAGTCTGCCTGTCAGACTCTGTTGCAAACGCAGAGCGGGTGAGTTCATGGCTCCGCCCCCTTGTTACGTTGGCGGGAAGCCGAAACTAATCTACATGTGAAGCAACACACCCATAAATCAGCGAACTGTGGACACGCCCCCAACGTGACACTTTTTAACACATTATAATAAAAAAATCTGAATTGTGTTTTAAACTGAACCTAAACTGGCACACTCAGAAGAGCCATAATATTAATATTAAATCAGAAAAAAGAGGTAAACTATGTTCCCTTTAACGCTGAAATGATATATTGTGCAATCCTACATTGAAGAAAAAAAAACCCTGATATTCAATGCTAGGAATAGACCTTTTTAAATTCCTAAAATCTATAAATCCCTGCAGAGCATACCTTGTTCCAGGGCAGGTTGATATTATAGCCTTGTCCTGCTCCTGAACCAACCGAACTGCTGTCAGACTCATTGAGATGGGGCCAGAATGAGCCGTCTTCATATCTGTGCACTGAGAAATACAGCACACTGCCAAAACAAGAAGACCACGGCAGATGAGACCATATTAAAATACCAAATATTAATACAGAATATTTGTAATCTCAAATGTTGGCGACTGATAAATATACCTGGGATCCTCTTCAAAAATATACTGGATTCCCTGTCCGTGATGCACATCCCAGTCCACAATTAAAACTCTGTAGGGGGAACAACAAATTCTCAAACCACAAACTGTATTTAAGACCAGTGTTGGGGGTAAGGCATTACAAGTAAAGCAAGTTACAACCAGCATATATATATATATATATATATATATATATATATATATATATATATATATATATATATATATATATATATATATATATATATATAAACATGCACAATATTTAGTTTTTTTTTAATGTTGTAGAAAAATAAGAGAATAATAGAAGGCAAAATAAATGTTTTGCTAACAAGTAATGCTTTAAAATAAGCATTTTCTCTAGACCAGGGGTGTCAAAATTCGGTCCTGCAGGGCCGGTGTGCTGGAAAGTTTAGCTCCAACCCTAATAAAACACTCCAGAACCAGCTAATCAAGCTCTTACTAGATACTAGAAACTTCCTGGCAGGTGTGTTGAAGCAAATTAGAGCTAAACTCAGCAGGACACCGGCGCTCCAGGACCAAGTTTGGACACCCCTGCTCTAGACAATCAGTTTGGGCCTTAAAAAAAAATTTCGAGGGCCTGGGAAGAGGTACTTGACTTAGAGTTTGAAGATGACTACTGGAGTGCAGTATTGGACAATGTGCGCACCTCCACTTCATGCGCTAGACTCAGCTTTATACAATTTAAAACGATACACAGAGCTCATCTCTCAAAGGCCAAACTTTCTAAAATATATCCCAATGTTTCAGATACGTGCGATAAATGTAAACTTTCACCATGTAACCTTAGTCATATGTTTGTATTTTGTCCCAAGTTGCAAAATTATTGGATTACTTTCTTTAAAATTGTTTCTGATATTCTGGGGGTCAAGTTAGCTGTTTGCCCTTTAATCGCGATCTTTGGTGTTCCCTCTCAGTGTCAACCTTTAAACCGGAGACACGCTGACATTGTGGCTTCCGCATCTCTTCTCGCTAGACGCAGAATACTGTTGTCTTGGACCTCCCCACAACCCCCCTCTATTTCATTGTGGCTCAAAGATTTGGTCTTCTTTTTAAAACTTGAGAAAATAAATACAATATCAGAGGTAGGGAGGAACAGTTTTTTGAAAAATGGCAACAACTTATTGCATTTTCTAATCACTTAAAAACCTTAGATGTGGATTGAGTGAAGGTATATGTGTATGTATGTATGTATGTATGTATGTATGTATGTATGTATGTATGTATATGGTTTGATATTATAATTTTTTTTTTTCCTCTGTATTTTATTTTATTTATTATTATTTTGTTTATCTTATTTATTTATTTACTTATTAATTTGAAAATGTTGATTGTTTTATTTGGGGATTGTTTTGTGGGTTGTAATAAAATGTAAAATGCTATTTGCAAGAATAAAAGTTCCATGGCAAAAAAATTAATAAAAATTTCGGAGAAAAAGGTGGGTCTCGAAGTAAAAAAGGTTGAGAACCCCTGTGCTAAATAAATATCAATGAAAGAAAATATCACTTTCAGAAGTCACTACATTTGAAAAATGATTTGAACTCTTCTTATTGACAGATTTATTTCATGATCGCTCACAGTAAGACCAGCAAAATGTAGCTATTCATAATATCTTTCATTTTTAAAAGAGAAAAAAGAAAAGGTCTAAACATATCATGGTAAAGAAAGAAAGCAGACTCACCGTTGAACCCTGTGTCGTTTCTGAGCATATCGTGCTGCTATGGCCAGATTATTAAACATACAGAAGCCGTTCATCTTATCTGCCTGAGCATGGTGACCTGGAGGCCTGTGTGTTTAGAAAAGAATATATAAACTCCATGTAAATAAAAAAGAAGAAAGTATATCTGATTTGTTGAGAAGGAGAGATGCTGCAGTGACACCTGTTGATGGAGAAGCCATTACGCAGCTGTGATGTCATCACCTTATCCACCAGCTGGAGAACTGATCCCACTGACAGACAGGCGGAGCTGAAAAACTCCTGGTGTGGAATTGAATTGGTTTCATATAAAATGGTCATCATGTTACTTAAAAGCAGGGTGCAAATTATACCTTTTATACCTTGACGAATGGGGGGGGGTCAACTTTTTTGCTAATGTTCATTTGCATAACACATGCTTCAATGAATTAAATTATTGTGTTTGTTTAAATTACATCTAAATTATTAATAAAAAGCCTTTAATTTTTCTGTGTTTTAGGGGTATTTAGTGCATTCTGACCTACAATAATGTCTGATTAGCTACTTCAGAGGTTACTTTAGGTTAAACTATAAAAACTGTGTCTAATTTGACTTTACTTTTAAGCTATGTCTACACAAACAGCTATTTTACTAAAAAAGGGCATTTTTAACACTTACGATGTCCATCGGTGGTGTACATTCTCGCACAGACTGATTTCTCGCACAGACTGATTGTGCATTCACAATGGTATGAACCATTATAGGGGTGGTAAAATGTACATTTATATATATATTATTATTTTTATTAACATTATTGTTTAAAATATGAATCAGAGAAAACTATTTCTCACTATTAAAGAGCTGACGTCCTTTAGGAGTTAATTTGGGGGGGGGGGGGGGGGGGTCAATCCCCCCCAAACCCCCCTGTAATGTGCACCCTGCTTGAAACCATACATGTAATACACTTTGGCAGGGTGGATTATTTTTTATCCTATTATGTAAACATGTTAAAATGTTACTGTTGTCAAAACAAGGGGCCAGTATATCAGTTACTGATTCATGTTTAGGAACATTTCTCAAGCTCTATATTAACTTTATGGTGACTTAACTAGGAATGTCTGGTTCTGATTTAGAACAGAGTTACCGACTATATGTTGAAGTCCAAATTATTAGAGCTCCCGTGAATTTCTTTTTTAAATATTTCCCAAATGATGTTTAACAGAGGAAGGAATTTTTCACAGTATTTCCTGTAATATTTTTACTTCCGGCAGAAAGTCTGATTTATTTATTTCGGCTAGAATGAAAGCAGTTTTTTTTAAACCATTTTAAGGTCAATATTATTAGCCCGCTTAAGCTATATATTTTTTGACTGTCTACAAAACAAACCATTGTTATGCAATGATCTGCGTAATTACCCTAACTTGCCTTATTAACCTAGTTAAGCCTTTAAATGTCACTTTAAGCTGAATACTAGTATCTTGAAAAATATCTAGTTAAATATTATTTACTGTCATCATGGCAAAGATAAAATAAATCAGTTATTAGAAATGAGCTATTAAAACTATTATGTTCAGAAATAAATATATAAATAGAAAAGAATTCAAATTTAACAGGAGGGCTAATAATTCTGACTTCAACTAGAATTGAAGACTGAAGAGGACTTACAGGATGCAGGTAAACCGAGTCATATTTCTCAGCAAGAGTCTTCAGTTCTTCCTCTGTCATGTTCTGTGTGGATTTCATCAGTTCTACATACTCTTTCCTGTCAAACCAAACACACACACCCATGCCACATAAGATATTATAAAACATTTCCCACTCAATAATAACCAGTGTCAGCCTTAGAATCTTAAACCATGACATAAACTTACGTGTGCACGAGTAACAGCTCATCTTCTGTCACAGCTCTAGCCTAAAAATGTAGTAACAAACTATTTAATGCAAGAGGAAAACAGGTAATATACGTTCAAAATAACATCAATAGAGGTGTTTTTCAACCTCCACTTGTACACAGCGTCCCAGCAGACCCTCTGTCTCCAGCATCTCCATTACAGTGCTCACTCTTGCTGGACACTCTGGATGGCTGTTAAAACAAAACGGCATAATCAGCCGTTATATGATAACTTATATAAACCATTACTAAGAGAACTTCTATGAATATATGCAACTTTCATTGATGCAATCACTAAAAATAGCTTTTGTTTTTAAATATGATGCTCATTTAAGGTAAATACACTTTAGTGCATAGGACCTAAAGACATTTCTGAATGCCTCATTGAAAATGCTGAAGTGTTCAAATGGTTACCCTTTTACTTTATTCTTCACTGATATAAGATAAAATGTGTTCTCTTTATTAAGATTTTTATTTCAGTTTAATTCAGTTTTTTCCACTGGGTTTAATTATCCTAAAGCCTTACCTGGCATCCCAGAGGCAGTGAAAGCGAGTGAAGGCGTCTACATACACAAGACCTGTTCCTGCCGCTTTGCTCTTTCCTTGAACATCCTAAAAAACAATCCCAAAATATTTATCAACCATTCTGAAAGAACTCTACCACTGAGCATGTGATTACACATTGATAAAAATATATATACTGCACGCTCATAACTGAAGTAAAAAAAAATATTATATATATTTGTCCATGAAATTCAGTGAATTATTCATTTGGGAAGTCTTGTATATATATAACATACTCACCGGCCACTTTATTAGGTACATCTGTCCAACTGCTCGTTAACACAAATCACATGGCAGCAGCTCAATGCATTTAGGCATGTAGACATGGTCAAGACGATCTGCTGCAGTTCAAACTGAGCATCAGAATGTTAGGAGTGGCGAAGAAAGGTGATTTAAGTGACTTTAAACATGGCATGGTTGTTGGTGCCAGACGGGCTGGTCTGAGTATTTCAGAAACTGCTAAGCTACTGGGATTTTCATGCACAACCATCTCTAGGGTTTACAAAGAGTGGTTCAAAAAAGAGAAAATATCCAGTGAGCGGCAGTTCTGTGGGCACAAATGCCTTGTTGATACCAGAGGTCAGAGGAGTATGGCCAGACTGGTTCAAGCTGATAAAAAGGCCACAGTAACCCAAATGCCCACTTGTTACAACCAAGGTATGCAAAAGAGCATCTCTGAACACACAACATGTCCTATCCTGAGGCGGATGGGCTACAGCTGCAGAAGACTACATCGGCTGTCACTCCTGTCAGCTAAGAACCGTAAACTGATGTCTGATGAGTCTCGATTTCTGCTGCGACATTTGGATGGTAGGGTCAGAATTTGGTGTTAACAACATGAAAGCATTGATGCATCCTGCCTTGTATCGACGGTTCAGGCTGGTGGTGTAATGGTGTGGGGGATATTTTCTTGGCACACTTTGCGCTTATTATTGCCAATTGAGCATCATGTCAATGCCACAGCCTACCTGAGCATTGTTGCTGACCATGTCCATCCCTTTATCTTCTGATGGCTACTTCCAGCAGGATAATGCGCCATTTCATAAAGCGTGAATCATCTCGGACTGGTTTCTTGAACTTGACAATGAGTTCACTGTACTCAAATGGCCTCCACAGTCACCAGATATCAAACCAATAGAGCACCTTAGGGATGTGGTGGAACGGGAGATTCACATTAAGGATGTGCAGCTGACAAATCTGCAGCAACTGCGTGATGTTATCATGTCAATATGAACCAAAATCTCTTAGGAATATTTCCAGTACCTTGTTAAATCCACGAAGGATTAAGGCAGTTCTGAAGGCAAACGGGGGTCCAAGCTGGAACTAGTAAAGTGTACCTAATAAAGTGGCCGGTGAGTGTATACAGTTTGATAGTGCGCTTGAAAGCTGTGTAGGGTGACATCAGACTTAGTAAGCAGATTGGCATTGTTGGGAAAAATTAAAATGGCCTTGCTACTCTACAAGCTACTTGTAATTTAGTGTAAAATGAAATTGCAAACACAATTGAGCAAAGCTGCGAATGTCATGCACATCTTGTCAATGAAGCAAGGTTGTGTGATCAGTAGTAAATCTCCTCTGATGGCCAGAGGGGGCTCTCACAAGGAAATGCCAAACACACAGATAGAAGAAACCTAGAAAATCCCCATAGTGTTTCCCTATAGAGATGTTCTTACTATAGGAAAATGGAAATCTGTGTATCACTTGCTAATGGAGGGAGAAAGTGTAATGGCTACTATGAATTCCATGAGGTGATGCTATGTACTGTCATCATGGCGAAGACAAAATAAATCAGTTATTAGAAATGAGTTCTTAAAACTATTACGTTTAGAAATATGTTGACAAAATCTCTCCTTTAAACAGAAATTGGGAGAAAACTATACAGGGGGCTAATAATTCAGGTGGGCTAATAATTCAGGGGAGCTAATAATGCTGACTTCAACTTTATATTGATATTTCAGACAGATTTCATCAGAAAAGAGTAACAACGATGGCGCGTTTACCAGATTTTGCAGTTCATTGCTCATCTCCTCCTCAGCTTTGCTCCGATCCATTCTGCCTTTTCTCCTGGCCTCTTGTAGATTCTTCTTATGGTTCTGTTTTAAAGATTGCTCACTGTTAAAACAAGAATCTAAACAAAGCACAAGCTCCCACACCTGACATTCAAAAGTCTGCACAACCAGCTGAGACGCTGCAGAGATCAAGTGGGCAAACATCAAGAAAACCTGTGGATTATTAACTAGACACCGATAAAAACAGCAAATCATGAACATGTCATGATGAAATGGTTAATACTAAGATTTTTTTAGGGTGGTGGATTGTAAACGTTCTCTCACTTTTGTTTCTGGCGTTCCTCTCGGAGATCGCGAAGAACCGTTGGTATCTGGAACCGGATCCATCAGGGGAGAATTTTACAGATCCACAACAGAGAGCTTGAAAAAGAGAGGATGCTAGAAATGGGTACTCAGAAAAACATAATCCGTTCATTTTCCTTCGGCTTAGTCCCTTACTTATCAGGGGTCGCCACAGCTGAATGAACCGCCAACTTATACAGCACATGTTTTACACAGCGCATGCCCTTCCAGCTGCAACCCAGTACTGGGAAACATCCACACACTCTCAGATTCACACATACACTACGGCCAATTTCATTCATTCATTTTTTTTCGGCTTAGCCCCTTTTGTTCATCAGAGGATGCCACAGCGGAATGAACCGCCAACTTATGTTTTTTTGCAGAAGATGCTCTTCCAGCCACAACCCAACACTGGGAAACACCCACACACACACTTTCACACACATACACTACGGACAATTTAGCTTACCCAATTCACCAATAGCGCATGTGTTCGGACTGGGGGAAACCAGAGCACCCGGAGGAAACCCACACCAACATGGTAAGATTAAGCAAACTCCACACAGAAATGCCAACTGACTCAGTCGAGACTCGAACCAGTGGCCTTTTTGCTGTGAGGCGATTGTGCAAACCACTGAGCCACCGTGTCGCCCCCCAAAAAATAAATAAACAATCAATTAAAAGTTCCAACTAGGGGTAAGGTTATATGGAACAAACAATAGTTTATTTAAAAAGTAATTCAGAAAAATTACTGATTTTTATTAAAATTTTAATTATGAAAATGATCACAGATGCTAGTAATTTTATTTTTACATGCAAAATAAAACAAAAAAACAACAACTTAATTTCCTATATGTATGTTTCTATTTCATAGACAGAAAAAATAAATATTTGTGACAAATTTCTTGCGTAGTTTATTCTTTCTGGAGCTCAAATATTAGAACTTTGGCTTTAACATCGCAAAGGTTGTGGGTTACAATCCCAGGAAATTTTTTTAAGTGTAAATTCAGTGTAAAGCTCAGTCACTTTGGATAAAAGCGTTTGCCAGATGCATAAATGTTGTGTCTGTTTTATGAAACAATTTGTTCTATGATTAGCAACATAGGGCAGCACGGTGGCGCAGTGGGTAGCACAATCGCCTCACAGCAAGAAGGTCGCTGGTCCGGCTGGGTCAGTTGGTGTTTCTGTGTGGAGTCTGCCCGTTCTCCCCATGTTTGCGTGGGTTTTCTTCGGGTGCTCCAGTTTCCCCCACAAGTCCAAAAAAAACATGTGCTATACTGTAGGTAAATTGGGTAGGCTAAATTGTCTGTAATGTATGATTGTGAATGAGTGTGTATGGATGTTTCCCAGAGATGGGTTGCAGCTGGAAGGGCATCTACTGCGTAAAACATGCTGGATAAGTTGGAGGTTCATTCCACTGTAGCGACACCAGATTAATAAAGGGACTAAGCCGAAAAGAAAATCAATGAATAAGTAATTAAACCACATTAATAAGTAAATAGAGTTCATAAATTAACGATTCTTAAAACCTTTATCGAAGTATATTGTTAGTGATTGGATGGATGTTAGCCAGATTGGGCAGCTTTACAAGGACACAAGAAAATGAAGACCTTTTTAAAAATGATTTAAGACCTACAGCACAATATTTAAAAGGATTTAAGACTTTTTAATGTCTGGAATTTGGTTTTTGAAATTGAAGATGTTTTAAGACTTTTTAAGACACCCTGATTATTGAACAGACAGAAAAATTAAACATTTTGTGACATAACAGTTACATGTTATCCATAAAGTTTATTTTAGTATTTGGGTTAGCGTCGCAAAGTTTGGGGTTCAAATCCCAGCGAAAAACAAAGCAAAACAAAAGTCCTTGATTAAAAGAAATGAAAAATGTAAATTCAGTGTAAATCAAGTCAATTTGGATAAAATTGTTTGCCGGATGCATAAATGTTGTCTTTTTTATGAAACAATTTTTGTTATATGATTAGGTACATAAAAATATTAGAAATGGGTACTCAGAAAAAAAGAATAAATAAATAAATAAAAATTTCAATTAGGGGAATGGTTACATGCAACGGTTAATAGTTTAATAAAAGTTTTAAAATTATATTGGAAGATTATTAATTTTTATTAAAAATCTAATTATTGAAATGATCAGAGATGCTAGCCATTAAAATTGGTATGCAAAATAAAATAAAACAACAAATTTCCCTTACATTTCTGTTAATAATACATGCAGTTTAAGGGATTTCTTTTTTGTTCTATTCTAAAACTAACATACATATAATCCAAATAAATAATAACAATAAATCATTTTTTTTAAAGTATCCATCTGTTCAATAGTTGCTCTTCTGTTCACATACACTCGTTCTGGTCCTCCAGATTGGGAGTTGAGGATAACAACTCACCTCATAAAAAAATAGATGTTACGAAACACCATTATGGTGCAGCTAAATATCAACTTCAATATAAATGGCCCTGGTAAGTATTTATATACAGTCAAAAATAACCTTTGCTGCTTGTTCAAACTACTTATTTAATATGAGTTGAACCAACACAAGTCTATAGTTTTTTTGGGGGTGGGGGACAACTTAATTGTTTAATGTTCAAACTACTTAAATTGTTAAAAAGGATTAAGTTAACCAAACTGATTTGTGTTGGGACAATATGAAGGAATTGTGTGGAACCCAGCATTTTTTACAGCGTATGTTTTCTACAGGTTTCATCAAGTCAAATTTAAGACTTTTAAGGTCATTATGGAAAAAAAATTCAGACGAACACAAGGCTAAATGCTATGATTTTTGTAATGGCCAAGTTAAAAACAAATGTTATTGTAAGGAAGATGATTAAACCATATTAATAAGTAAATAGAATTTATGAATAAACTTTTAATAAAATATATTGTTAGTGATTGGATAGGTGTTAGCCCGATTGGGCAGCTTTACATGGACATTGGACAACTAAGACCCGTTTAAAATTATTAAGACCTACAGCACTATTATTTAGTGAATTTAAGACTTTTTAAGACCCCGTGGATACCCTGATTATTGAATAGAAATTAAATAAATTTTATCCATAGTTTATACAAGTTTATTCCTCATGCAGCTCAAACAGTAGAGCATTTGGGTTAGCATTGCAAAGGTTTTGGCTTCAAATCCCAGGGAAAAACAAAGCAAAACAAAAGTCACTGATGAAAAGAAGAAATGAAAGGGTATGTTCAGTGTAAAGCTAAATCACCTTGAATAAAAATTGTTTGCCAGGTGCATAAATGTTGTGTCTGTTTTATGAAACACCTTTTGTTCTATAATTAGCTAATAAAAATAGTATTACTACTAAAAAAAACACAATAAAATAAATAATAAAAAAACATCCAATCATCCTTCTTTTACAGAAATCACATATTTAGACCAAAACGTCTGCATATTTAATGAAATCCCAAAATGGACGATTGTATGTTGATCAGAAAATGAATGTTAAAAACTGACAGATGTCACAAGAATGTAAATAACAGGTTTTACTTACTGTTTTCAAAATTATGCGACGTGAATGAGAGGATAAGATAGATCTGTAGTCAAATAAATTTCGGGTTTTTTAAAAGCACACCGTGAAATTCAGATTTAATGGGAAAAAAACAACAATATTGCAGTCATTTGAGTCTCAAGCTTTCTGCCCCCTTTTAAGTATCCGAGCCTGTTGTTCTTCTCTAAACTGCACCTGAAAGTGAAAAACGAAGTTAACAAAATAGGCACCGCATAGCAAATACGTTCAATATTTACTAAAACTTATAATAAAAATAGCTTTTCAATAATTGCTAGTAAATGCTAACAGCTAACTCACGCCCAACTGTGTTCAGCGCCTCAGATGTCGCTCAGTGTTGATTCTAGCTAGGATTAACATATTCCTCCAGCAGGGGGCGCGTGAAGGCCCAATAACACAATCCTCCATAGAGCACCAGCTAAAGTTCATCCATCTACACTTTTATTAAGGGGCGGATTTAACCAATAAGCGACTTATTTTTAATGCAGATAATAGCATGACTTGGAAAATATCATATATATGTAAAGAAATGGGCTAAAGCTAAGCCAAATTGTGAACATTTTATAAGAGATTATACAAAATGCTACTACACTGTGTAACATTTGAAACAGAAGAGCATATGAAGCATTATCTACATTTCATTTGGTTAATTAAATATATTTTAATTATTATTTTACCTATTTATTTATATTTACCCCTGGCAACTGTTTACTGTGGTTGTATACGGTTAATATACTTTCTTTATTATTTATTTAGTTTTATTTGTTCAGAATTGTTGTGAGATATTGTCTTAACTACTCGATCTGCTTGGTTCAGAGAGCATGGCTATTACCCGAAAAGTTCAGCATGTCCAATAAAGTAAGAGAGATACATTTTAAGATTTTGCATAATGTATATCCTACAAATTCCCAAATTGCTAATTATTTTGATGTATCTAATTTGTGTACTCTCTGCAATGTACATGAAGAGACTTTATTTCACTTATTCTATTGTTGCATTCAGGTTAAACTTCTTTGGAACAACATTATTTTTTATTTATCGTCCTTATTTAAATATGATTTAAATTTGTCTATAAAACATACAGGGTGGCCCATTTATATGGATACACCTTAATAAAATGGGACTGTTTGTTGATATTAACGTCCTGTTTGTGGCACATTAGTTCGGGGCTTGTAAATAACTCATGTGAAATTCCCAAACAGTTTATTAAGGTGTATCCATATAAATGGCCCACTCCGTATTTCTGTATTTCTCTGGTAATGATCATGCTCTCAATCCTATTGTAAATTTTTTTGTGTTACACTGTATATTTTTATACACAAAAATAAGTTCCTAAAGGCAATGCCTAGATTTGATCCTTTTCTTGCTGATATTTTGTTCAGTATTGAATCTCTTAAGCTTAATAATAAGTTTATTAAAGCTAATGATAATCTTTTTTCTTAATGATTGAGGCTTTGTAAAGTTGTTTTTTCCTCTCATTTTCTTCTTTCCTAATTTTTTGTTCTTGAATTTTCACTTCAATGCAGGGATGTTATTTTTCTTGTTTTCAACCAAAAAAAAGTTCTTCCTGAATAACAGTAACAGTAAACAGTAACAACAGTAAACAACAACAAAAGAAACCACCAAAGGAACCCATATGAGCACATATGAGCTAAAATAACTCATTTGAGCAGGCACACATTTATCATTGTAATAGTTTTCAAAAATATGTTCAATTCAATTCAATTCACCTTTATTTGTATAGCGCTTATACAATGTAGATTGTGTCAAAGCAGCTTCACATAAAAGGTCACAGTAAATAGGAACTGTGTAGTTCAGTTTGTAGTGTTTAAGTTTAGTTCAGTTTACCTCAGTTCAGTGTGGTTTAATAATCACTACTGAGAGTCCAAATACTGAAGAGCAAATCCAACGATGCGCAGCTCTACAGATCCTGAACCATGCAAGCCAGTGGCGACAGCGGAGAGGGAAAAAAAACTTCACTAAAGGCGGAAGTGAAGAAAAAAAACCTTGAGAGAAACCAGGCTCAGTTGGGCACGACCATTTTAATTTCTCCGCTGGCCAAACGTTTTGTGCAGAGCTGTAGTCTCAGTGGCGGAGGCTGGAAGCTGGCCTCAGCGAAGACTCGTCTGTCTCTGGAGCGTCACAGGAATCAGTCTCATGTTCTCCACTCTTCCATGACCATCACAGTAGCTGCTCAGGATACGGCCTGGTCCAGGTTATGGAAACCTTGGGATCATCTCGTCGTTGGTCTTGGATCGAATCAGTGACTCTGCATAGTCTGAGGGCCTCGGGAAGAGTATCCCCAGGTGGAAATGGAGAATAAAGAAAATAATTAGCGTAGCTGATGTTCACAGTGTATATCAACAAGATGCATAACCTGTGTGGAAGCCCCCAAGTGGTGCACTGTCCATGTCCATGTCACCTTGTCTTTCGTTTTTCAGACAGTTTTTTTGAACTTTCGCCCCTTTAAAGAAACAATTATAAAACAGAAACCTTTTTAAGTTGTGATAGCTATTTCTGTGTAGAAGAATCACTTTTTTTTCTTTTATTGCTTGAACTGACAATACAAGAACATCAGAACAAAGTCCAAGTGATCACAGACAGATCTTTAAAAAGGTCAATAATATGCATAGTCATAAGAAAAACAGTAATCACATACAGATACTAATAACATACCATTCAAATAATAATAATAATTATAGTATTAATAATAAAATAATAAAATAATATGGTGGCACAGTGGGTAGCACAATCGCCTCACAGCAAGACGGTCACTGGTTCGAGCCCTGGCTGGGTCAGTTGGCATTTCTGTGTGGAGTTTGCATGTTCTCCCCGTGTTGGCGTGGATTTCCTTTGGGTGCTCTGGTTTCCCTCACAAGTGCAAAGACATGTGGTATGGGTGAATTGGGTAAACAAAATTGTCCTTAGTGTGCATGTGTGTGTGTGAATGAGTGTGTATATGGGTGTTTCTCAGTGATGGCTTACAGCTGGAAAACATATGCTGCGTAAAACATATGCTGACTAAGTAGGCGGTTCATTCCGCCGTGGCGACCCCAGATCAATAAAGGGACTAAGCCGAAAAAAGATAATTGAATTAATGAATAATAAAATAATAATGCTACAATTACTAAATTAAACAAATGAATGAAATTACAACGACACTTAAACAAATAAGCATAAGGAAAGCAACAAAAATCGAGGATCTTCTTTAAATACATCTGGATAATAGTTCAGGAATCTTAGGTGTGCAGAAGAATCACGTCCTGCCCTCGATCTGAATTTCACGCGTCATCAATCACGTCTGAAAACAACCTATTATCCAAACAGCACTTCCTCATGTAAGCCCCGCCCCCTTCAGGACTTGACTGCTTTGGTTATTTTTCAATCTTCTCGTTTATATTTCTGTGAGGCGCGCGAGCGGGCGCTTTGAAATGACGTCGGTAACGCCGCAGTCTGCGCAGGGACGCTGGGGGTCAGTGTGTGGCAAGTTTTGATTAATTTGTTACTAATTAAGACAAAATTTGATTGGAAGAAGTGAATTTGAGGGTAATTCAAATCTAATAAAAGGTTTCAGAAACATAATAGCTATGCACACGATTAAAAAAAGTTTTTAGCATTACAAAGCTATTAAAGCTGTAGGTTTACTTGGGCAGAGGACAAGGAGAATATATATATATATATATATATATATATATATATATATATATATATATATATATATATATATATATATATATATATATATTTACACACACACACAGTTAAAGTCAGAACATACAATTTGACACATGCAAACCACAGCAGAAAGTTCTAACAAGCAGGCCCATGTCATATACAGTACAGATAGTAAATAAATAAGCTACTATAAATTAAAAGCATTAACTTGTGCTATGTTTTTTGTTTTCACAAGCTTTGGAGACGTAACATAAACTCCGCTTTTAATTAATAAGTCACCTATAGCTTTCGTCAGGAGGCTGTGTTCAAAATGACACCAATGTTTTTAAAGTGCACTGCGAAGGAAGCGCAATTTTAAACATGAAGATCGCTAAAACTGAACTGTAACAATACTTTGAAAGCAAATTACAGCTACGAGAGATGACTTTGATGCTTTTTATTTTTAATAATTACAGCTTTGAATGTTAGAATGTTCTAAATGAATAGGGCATAGGGGGGATAAGTGGGAATAGCACACAGCCAGGAACTGTGTTTCTAACTACAGCTCCAGAGGTGTAGTTGCAAGTGCACAAGTTTGCGATGCAGTTTGCGAATGTTCGTTGGAGCGATAGATTTGGGAAACGGCAAATCAACGAACTGTTTGTGACGACGGAACTTGCGACCTTAGTTGGCTAACGATGGTTTTGGGAAATGCACCCCTAGTTAGGATAATTAGGCAAATTATTGTATAATGATCGTTTGTTCTGTAGACTAATAATTTTGTCCTTAAAATGGTTTTTTAAAAAAAATCAAAAACTGCTTTTATTCTAGCCGAAATAAAACAAAAAACAAAAAGACTTTCTACAGAAGAAAAAATATTATCAGACATACTATGAAAATTTCCTTGCTCTGTTAAACATCATTTGGGAAATATAAAAAAATAAATAAATAAATAAAAGGTGTGTGTGTGTGTGTGTGTGTGTGTGTGCGTGTGCGTGTGTGTGTGTGTGTGTGTGTGTGTGTGTGTGTGTGTGTGCAGTTCCAAACACTTAAAAATATTCTTCAAAATATCTTCTTTTGTGTTGAACAGATTAAAGAGACTCACTAAAAAGTAGAGCAAACATTTTTGGTTGAACGACGTCTTTTAGTTGCATGGCTATATCTGTAGGAAAACCCAATAATACATTGCATTTCATTCTTTCATGCTAAAAATAATTCTGAAATGAAGTAAAAAAAATGTCGATCTACAATGAGGATATTTTGTACATTTCCTACCATAAATATATCAAAACTTAATTTTTGAATAGTAATATGCATATCTAAGAGCTTCTTTTGAACAACTTTAAAGTTGATTTTCCTCAGTATTTAGATTTTTTAAAAACTTTTAGATTTCAGGTTTTCCTATCTTTGCCAAATAGTTCCCCATCCTAACAACCATGCATCAACGGAAAGCTTATTTATTCAGCTTTGAGATGATAAATCCTAATTTAACCCTTTTGATCATCAGCTATCATTGAAACAAAACAGCTTAAAAATTGTTTAATTAGGAACACAATATAAACAAAGAACATTGGTCCAAAACCTTTCTTAGAGTTTTTTTTAACCCTTTAACTGATATTGGAACTGTTTAGTCACACAAAATCATTGAAACAAAAGAGGGGTGTCATTATATTTGTAACGATTGTAACGATTCCCAAGTACTGCAAAGACATTTTTCACAGTATTTCCTATATATTTCTTCTAGAGAAAGCTTTATTTCTTTTAATTTGGTTGGAATAAAAAATAACTTAAAATATATAAATATAAACAGAACAAACCACTGTTGTCCAATAATGTCAGTAACAAAATACAACTTAATCAGATTTTCATGTCCAAAAGATTGACCCTTACAACAGATTTTGTGGTCCAGCGTCTCACACACATGAATAAAGTAGTTACATTGTAAAAAATTTCAACACATTTTTGAACACGTTTTAATATCTCATTTCTAATAACTGATTTCTTTGATCTTTGTCATGATGACAGTTAATAATATTTGACTAGATATTTTTCAAGATGCTAGTATTCAGCTTAAAGCAGGGGTCGTTTTTCAGCAAAGAGCTATTTCTAATTTTTTTGGCAAATGCATTTTTTTAAAGAGCCATTGGGTGTTGCGATTTAAGTTGAAATGTTCTTTCATTCTTATTATTCATTTTGCTGTAAAAAAAAATACCGTAAAAAAGGTAATTGTATCTACAATAGGAAACTGATTTCTTTATAACAGTTTTAAGTTTTTAAATTTTAAAATATTATTGAAGGGAGACAGCTGGAGAGCCACATATTTTTGGTCAAAGAGCCACATGTGGCTCCCGAGCCATAGGTTCCCTACCCCTGGCTTTAAGTGACATTTAAAGGCTTAACTAGGATAATTAGGCAAGTAAGTATAATTAGGCAAGTCATTGTAATATGATGGTTTGTTCTGTTGACCAGTGGTTCCCAAAGTGGAGGTGGGGTGATTTCCAAAAATATCATTAACAGTTGAAGTCAGAATTATTAGCCCCCCTTTCAATTTTTTTCTCTTTTTTAAATATTTCCCAAATTATGTTTAACAGAGCAAGGAAATGTTCACGGTATGTCTGATAATATTTTTCTTCTGGACAAAGTTTTATTTGTTTTATTAAGAATAAAAGCAGTTTTTAATATTTTAAAAACCATTTTAAGGACAAAATTATTAGCACTTTAGGCTATTTTTTTTTTCAGACTGTACTGAACAAACCATCGTTATACAATAACTTGCCTAATTACCCTAACCTGCCTAGTTAACCAAATTAACCTAGTTAAGCCTTTAAATGTCACTTTAAGCTGCATAGAAGTGTCTTAAAAAATATCTAGTCAAATATTATTTACTGTCATCATGGCAAAGATAAAATAAACCATTTATTAGAGATGAGTTATTAAAACTATTATGTTTACAAATGAGTTGAAAAAAATCTTCTCTCTGTTAAACAGAAAACAGGGAAAAAAATTAACAGAGGAGCTAATAATTCTGACTTCAACTGTATGTTATTTAACTATAAAGCAGCTAGCTCTTTGCAACTCTCACATGGTCGCCCACTGAAGCTAAGCAGGGCTGCGCCTGGTCAGTACCTGGATGGGAGACGACATGGAAAAGCTAGGTTGCTGCCGAAAGTGGTGTTAGTGAGGCCAGCAAGGGCCGCTCAACCTGCAGTCTGTTTGGGTCCTAACGCCTCAGTATGGTGAAGGGGACTCTATTCTGCTCAGTGAGCGTCGTCTTTCGGATGAGACGTTAAACCGAGATCCTGACTCTCCGTGGTCATCAAAAATCCCAGAATGTCCTTTGAAAGTGAGTAGGGGTTTGGCCAAATTTGCTCACTGGCCTCTTTCCATCATGGCCTCCTAATCATCCCCATTTCATAATTGGCTTCGTCTCCTCTCCACCAATCAGCTGGTGTGTGGTGTGCGGTCTGACGCGATATGGCTGCCGCCACGTCATCCAGGTGGATGCTGCACATTGGTGGCAGATGAGGAGATTCCCATCAATGTGTAAAGCACTTTGAATGTCTCGAAAAGTGCTATATAAATGTAAGGAATTATTATTATTATTATTATTATAAAATAACAACATGCAAATAAAAAGCCATCAGTCTTTCAATTCTTTTTCCATTGGATTGCGACCCCTGGGGTATTACGCTAGATTAATGACAGAGCAACAGTGTTAGTTGAAGCAGATTGATTTTACAGCACAATGTTAACTTTGACGCCTTTACGGCACTCACGTACATTAAAAATAAAGGCCACGACTGAACAAAACCTTCAATTGGTGGTCTCCAAAATTAAACCAAGAATAGTCCTGTGCTGTAAACATTGCCCACCATTCTCATTAAGTGAGGTTAATGTTAAATGAAACAACTGAATAATGACTATAAAAATTATATGATTGTTAATCTGTTGCACTTTTTTGTGTTGTCAATAAGCTTGTTTATACAGTTTCTATTGGTGTGTGTGCACCGTTGTGTGCAATGTTTGTATGTTTATATTCACCTCTAAGCATAGTGGGGGTCTTGAGACACTGGAATTGTTATTTTGGGGGTCGCTGGCTGAAAAGTTTGGGAACTCCTGCTGTAGACAATCGAAATAAACATTGCTTAAGGGGGCTATTATTATTGACCTTAAAATGGTTTTAGAACTGATTTTCTTCTAGCCGAAATAAAACAAATAAGACTTTCTCCAGAAGAATAAATATTATAGGAAATACTGTGAAAAATTCCTGAATCTGTAACACAACATTTGGAAAATATAAAAAAATTCACAGCAGAGCTAATAATTCTGACTTCAACTGTATGTCTTTACTGTAAAATATACAGTAATGTTCACACTGCAGCTTTAAAATACAGTAACACACCGCATATCTGTCCTACAGCCAAACACAGTTCGTATTAATGTGTAATTCACGTAAAAATTGTTAACGGTGCGACCTGTAGCCCCAACAGCATCTCCAATCATTCTCAATCATAGTGCAGCTCTGGAGCAAGCGGCTGTGGACTGTGTTTTTAGCTATATGGTTGTTAATCTGTTGCACTTTTTTGTGTTGTCAATAGGCTTGTTTATATAGGTTCTATTGGTGTGTGTGTGTAATGTTTGTATGTTTATATTCACCTCTAAGCATAGTGGGGGTCGAAGAGACACTGGAATTGTTATTTTGGGGGTTGCGGGCTGAAAAGTTTGGGAACCCCTGCTGTAGACAATCAAAAAAAACATTGCTTAAGGCGGCTAATAATATTGACCTTAAAATGGTTTTAGAACTGCTTTTATTCTAGCCGAAATAAAACAAATAAGACTTTCTCCAGAAGAAAAAATATTATAGGAAATACTGTGAAAATTTCCTGAATCTGTAACACAACATTTGGGAAATACTAAAAAATTCACAGCAGAGCTAATAATTCTGACTTCAACTCTGTCTTTACTGTAAAATATACAGTAATGATCACAATGCAGCTTTAAAATACAGTAACACACTGCATATCTGTCCTACAGCCAAACACAGTTCGAATTAATGTGTAATTCACATAAAAACGGTTAACGGTGTGACCTTTAGACCCCACAGGATCTCCAATCCCTCTCAATCATGGTGCGGCTCTGGAGCAAACGGTTGTGGACTCTGCGTTTTTAGCTGAGCTCTGGCTGGCGATGATATCTGCACCCCTCCCCTGTCCTCCATCTGTTTCCATCTCTCATGGTTGACCACACTGCTCTGCTCCACAGGCATCACTGGAGCCCCATTGTGCAACGCAGGCGGCTTCTGGTTTTCCGGACTCTGTCAGAAACACTGCAGAAGGGAAAAAGAGATGCACTGAGAGAGCCTCCAGCCAATGGCACACACACGTTGCTTATTTATTTTTATTTTTTTCAAACCTTGGGTACATGAGGTACATCGTTGCCTTTTTTTTTTCTGTCACCGGCTTCCTCCGTTCAGGGTGAAGCCGTGTTATCTAGTGGAGTCGGCTCCATGGTGAGGGGGAAATGCTACTGAATGACTTGGAGAGATTAGCAACCACAGGACAGGTCCAGCCTAGCGTTCGTTTCCATTCACGTCAAACAGCGGAGAAGAGGCTGAAGGCTGATTTTCATCTTTGTGATGAGGCCTCCTGCTCCACACACCAAACTCAACTAACTGCTGCCTTCGTTCGCAACATCACTTCATAAATCGGCTGATAACGTGTTTGGAAAGAGTCGTTTATGAAGCAGGTGTTACTTGATAAGAAGCGCTGAGGAAGCGTTCTAGTCGGTGTGATTTGGTTGCCATTACATGCTTTTTTAGGATGGTTTCCATTAAGGGGTCAAGAATTTGGCCCTGTTTTCATTGACAGCCATACAGAACTACTCTGAAAAAAATATTCAAAGATGATTCCTTGGATTTACTCAATTTTTTTACGTTAAGTGGTTGTAAACAATTTATTTGGGCTGAATTTAAACAAACTAATTAAGTTGAACATTGCTCAATTTAATTTGTTTGTTTAAATTCAACACAAATAAATTGTGTGCAACAGTTTTGCATGCAACACTTTTTTCAGTGTACACTGAAAAAAATATTCATTGGATTTACTCAATTTTTTTACTCATTTTTTAGCAAACAATTTATATGGACTGAATTTAAAGACAAAATTTAAAGTTGAACATTCCTAAATTTAATTTGCTTGTTTAAATACACACCTTATACATTGTTTGCAACTACTTACCTTAAAATAATGTAGTAAATCCAATGAATCTTTTTTTCAGTGTATGCATTTAAAAATATTTGCCACGGTTCACATTACACTGTGAAAAATGCTGGTTCCACACAGTTCCTTCATGTTGTCACAACAATAATCGATTAAGTAAGCTTAATTGTTTTTATAAATTTAAGTGGATTGAACATAAAACAATTAAGTTGCCCCAAAAAACATTAAGAATTGTGTTTTCAACTTATTTTAAATAAGTAGTTTGAACAAGCAGCAAAAATCTTTTTTTTTTTTTGGAGTGTATGGATGACTTTAAACATTTTTTTATATAATTAAAATATTTTAATAAATAAAAAGCTTTTAATTTGTGACCTCGGACTACAAAAACTCTTACTGCATGGGTATTTTTTGCCAATAGACAAAAAGATTTTGTGTGGGTCAAAATGATCCATTTTTCTTATATGTCATGTTCCATGAATATCAATTTTCCATCGTAAATAAATATAAACTCGGTTTTGATTGCTAATGTGCATCGCTCGATAAGCATACTCTGTAAAAATGCTGATTCCACACAATTGCTTCATGTTGTCACAACACAAATCGATAAAGTGAGCTTAATTGTTTTTTTCAAATGTAAATGGATTAAACATAAAACAATTTAGTTGTCCCAAAAATACCTGAAGTTGTGCTGTTTCAACTCATTTTAAATAAGTGGTTTGAACAAGCAGCAAAAGTCTTTTTTTTATAGTGTATGGATGACTTTAGATAATATTTCAATAAATAAAAAGCTTTTAATTTGTGGCCTTGGACTATAAAAAAATCTTACTGCATGGGTATATTTTTGCCAATAAACAAAAAGATTTTGTATGGGTCAAAATCATAGATTTTTCTTGTATGTCATGTTGCATGAAAATAACAATTTACCACTGCAAATAAATCAAAACTCGGTTTTGATTGGTAATGTGCATTACCAATTAAAAGATGCTACCAATTTAAAAAAAATGCTGATTCCACACAATTGCTTCATGTTGTCACAACTCATATCGATAAAGTGAGCTTATGAGTTTTGGTAAGACTTTATTTTAATGGTCCTTATTGCACATTTTGTTGACTAAAAATTGCATTGCAACAACATGCCAATTACTTCTCATTTGAGTATTAGTAGACTGTCTGCTTAATATCTGCTGATACTGCTCCTTCAACAGACATTGAACTGACAACACTGAAAGATTCAAAGATTGCTTGGATTTACTAACATTTTTTAAGTTAAGGGGTTGTAAACTATTTATTTGGGCTGAATTTATACAAACCAATTAAGTTACCAACATAACTGAATTTAATTTGTTTAAATTCAACACATAAATTGTTTGCAACAACTTTGCAGACATCATTTTTTTCAGTGGAAACTTTGCAAGTACATGTCAACTTACACTAACCCTAACCCCAACCTAACAGTCTACTTATAATCTAATGAGAATTAGTTAGTATGTAGATGCACTGTAACCTAAATTCAACAAAATACATTAAAGGGACCATCAAAATAAAGTGATACCATTGTTTTTTTTTGTTTGTTTTTTGTCAGTAGATTGAACATATAACAATTAAGTTGTCCCAGAAAAAAAAACCCTTAAGAATTGTGCTTGTGGTACTCATTTTAAATAAGTAGTTTGAACAAGCAGCAAGAGTAATTTTTTGAGTGTACGGATGACTTAAATAATGTATATAATTAAAATATTTTAATAAATAAAAAGCTTTTAATTTGTGACCTTGGACTATAAAAAATTCTTACTGCATGGGTATTTTTTGCCAGTAAACAAAAAGATTTTGTATGGGTCAAAATGATCGATTTTTCTTGTCAAGATATCAATGTTCCACTGTAAATAAATCAAAACTCGGTTTTGATTGCTGATGTGCATTACTCGATAAACCAACTCTGTCAAAATGCTGATTCCACACAATCATTACTTCATGTTGTCACAACACAAATCGATAAAGTGAGCTTGTTTTTACAAATGTAAGTGGATTGAACATAAAATAATTAAGTTGTCCCAAAAAAGTGTATTGGGTGTATTGATGACCTTTGGGTGTATTTCAATAAATAAATAAATGTATGTTGTATGGGTATGTTTTTGCCAATAGACTCAAAAAATGACTTGCAGTTTGTTCAAACTACTCATATCAAATGAGCTGAATCAACACAATTTCGTGAGTTTTTTTTTTGGGGGGGGGGGGTCAACTTAATTGTTTTATGTTCGATCCACTCTAATTTCTTAGAACAATTAAGTGAGCTTAATTGATTTGTGTTGGAATAACATGAAGGAATTGTGTGAAACCAACATTTTCTGTAGTAGACAAAAAGATTTTGTATGGGTGAAATGTTGTGAGTTTTTTGTGTGTGCCATGTTCTGTGAAGATATTAATTGTTTACTGTAAATAAATCAAAACTCAATTTTTGATGAGTAATGTGCATTTCTTAATGACTGTACAACTTTAAAAAGAGGATTTTCTCAATATTCATGTTTTTTAAACCCTCAGATTCCAGATTTCCAAATAGTGTTGTCCAAATATTGTTGTATGCTAACAAAGCATGTATTAGTACAGTTATTTATAAGTATTTGAGTATAAATATTAGGAGTATTTATTCAACTTTCAGGTGATTTATAAAACACAATACTAAAACATCTCCCTGTTTTTGTGCACTATAATTAAAAAAAAAGTTGACTCAACTTTAAATTTTAGGGTAACCAGCTTCATGACATTTTTGAGTTGACTCAACTTTCAACCCAAATACTGCACTTGCTCGATTTAAGTTAAGTAAACTCAAAAATGTGCCGGCAACCAAAAAAGCTGGTTGCCTTAAAATTTTGAGTTGTCACCTTTTTTTTGAGTGTGGTTCAGGGTGACATATTGGAAAACCATTTTAATAATTAAATACTTTTAATCTCAATTAAAAAGCAAAGCATTTAATCATGATCCATTTGAAATTGTATTTCTTTCCTCCTCTCTTCTAAATATTATGAAAAATGTCTTGGTTAATTCATTTGTTATATGCAGTTGAAGGCAACATTATTAGCCCTCCTGTAATTTTGTTCTTTCTTTTTGAAAGATTTAGATATTTAACCTTTTCCAGAGCAAGGACATTTTTCTATTTTTATATCTTTCTTCTGGAGAAAGTCTCATTTATTTTAATTTAGCTGGAATAAAAAGCAAAAATATGTATTTTTTACATTTTAAAAACTATTATAGCACCCTTAAGATATCTTTAATCTAGTTAAGCCTTTAAATTGATATTTCAGATGAAAACTAGTATTATCAGAAATTACTAATTAAATTATTATTTTAAAAAATGTGTAAAAAAAAAATCTCCTTGTTTAACAGCACTTGGGAAACATTTAAAAAAAATTCTAAATATTAATTTGTTAGGTAAAATAATTAATAATAATCTTCAACTATATTTAAATATAGAATAATCACTGTTTTTGTCAATACAAAAGTTACAACTGGCTTGAAAAGTTGAAAATAACAAGGAACTAGTAACAGCAGAAATAGTCAAAAAATCTTTAAGACCTCACATTATGATCACAAATGCACTGGTGGAATGAGTACTGAAAAATCATACTCAAATTAAAATACCATTACTTGCCTAAAGATGTAGTGCAAGTAGAGTAAAAGTATCTGTTGTGAATATTACTTAAAGTATGAGTAAAAATTAGCCCTTTCAAAAGTACTCAAGAGTAGTGAGTAGTGAGTATTACGCTGTAAAAAGCTGATGATTTACATGTAATTTGTGGATGTGTGTAAACGTAACATTCTGTAGTGCATCTAGTTATTGCCCAGCAGGCACACAACGCCATAAGACATTATTATTAGGTTAGATTTAGGTTATGTCAGGTGACCAAAATTCAATGTCTAGCCAGTGTCTAAGGACAACGTTATTTTGACGTCTAAAACCAATGTCAAATGACGTTGATATTTGGTTGATTTTAGGTTGTGTTAGAAAGTGACCAAAATCCAACGTTAAGACAACATCTTAAACCAATGTCATATTGACATCAAATACTCATCAGGTATGGCAACCAAAATCTAACATCTGATAGACATCATAGTGGTAACGTCAACACAACATCAAGCTTTACCATCATTAGACGTTGATTTTAGGTTGGACGTTGGACATTGATATCGGTCTGTCGTTGGGTTCTGACGTCAACGCAATTTTAATTTCCAAACAAAATGCAACATCCCCATGATGTTGAGGTACAACGCCGAAATGGCGTCATGTTGACGTCTTGTGCCTGCTGGGTGTTTAAGGCTATTTTGGTCATCATACATAGACATGCATCTAAACAGTCTCTGGCTCAATCAATGCGTGTAAGATGTTGTATCTTCTTGGTCACTTTTAGCGCTTCCAAACACTTTGCTGCAATTATAAACCGCACATGTCTTGAGATAGTTCAGTTTGATGCGATTTACCTTCTATGTGTGATTTGATTGGACGGGAATCACAGGACTGATTTTTCTAATCCCCATAGACAAGTACAAATAAAGTAGTGACTGCAGGTTGAAGGAAAGTAGTGGAGTAAAAGTACCGATACTGCACTTAAAATGTACTCAAGGTAAAGTAAAAGTACACATGTTTAAAACTACTTAGTAAATTACAATTCCTGAGGAAAAACTACTCGGTTACAGTAATTTAAGGATTTGTAATTAGTTACTTTACACCACTGCACAAATGTAAAGAGAGCAGTCTGGATACTATCATTGTTCAAATAATAGTTCTCGTTTGGTGTGAACAGGTCTGTCAATTAATCACAGATGTCAAACTCCACAACCAAATCCAACCCTCAATGTATTGGCACTGAAACCGCTCTAGTGATTTATGGAAAGTGAGAGCTGTACTATGCATTTCCAGCTGCACCTCACCTGCTCCGCTACAGTGGAAAGTGCTGGATTTGCATATGTTTTGACATCATAACACATTATAACTGTAACTCTCAATACAAACTAATTCAAGCAAACTCACAATGGAAAACCCTTGAGCACAATATCAGATGGGAACGTTAGAGTCAAACATCTGCTGGTATACTGTTATATTGAGGAGAATTCTGATAAGGAGACTTTAGAATGTGCTTAAAGGGATAGCTCACCCAAAAATTACAGCTTTATCATGATTTACTCCCTACTTCGCTTATTTAAACCTGTTGGAAACCTGTAACCATTGAATTCCCTTGTATTTGTTTTTCCTACTATGGAAGTCAATGGTTACAGGTTTCCAACATTCTTCAAAATATCTTCTTTTGTGTTCAACAAAAGAAAGAACTCATGAATGCTTGGAACCACTTGAATGGAGAATAAATAATAAGTACATTTTCATACAGTACTAGGGGTGGGGATTTTAATATTTGTTTATATAAATTAAGAAGTCTAGTGGGGAAAGATGTTTTTATATACAAGTGCAATCATTTGGAACAAACTACCAAAATCCATCAAGGAAATAAAAAACTGAAGGAGTTTCAAAAAAGCGATCAAAAGATGGTTGCTTGATGAGGATAATTAGTTTGCATGGTGGACGAGGATGTTTTATTGTATATGTTATTGTGAATAGGGTTGCAGCTGGAGGACCATCCGCTGCGTGAGGCATGTGCTGGATAAGTTGATGGTTCGTTCCGCTGTGGCGACCCCTGACTAATAGATGGACTAAGCCGAAAAAAAAATGAATGAATGAATGAATGAATGAATGAAGGAATGTATTTGTGAATAATTTTGTTCCTGTTTTTAAAATGTGGAGGCACTGTTTGTTTTAAGCATCATCTGTATTTTGAAGCCATACTTTGTTTTATTTAACAGCGAGGACCGCAATGGAAACAAGCCAAGGGCTTTATTGTGTTTTAATCCTCAACAGTTTTTATTTCAAAATGTATGGGATACTTGTATTTTTGTACAGCTTGTCTAAAATCTGTCAAATAAAATTCTAAATTCCGTTTTGGGTGAACCATCCCTTTAGGTGTGTCAGTGCGTTTGTGTTTAGACATGGGCTGTTTGGAGTCAGCAGACCGTAAAAAACAGGTTAGGTGCTAAAAAAGACGTTTATTTGTAAACCACATGATTTTTTATATATATAAAATGCTTTAAAAACATTCAAAGATTGCAAATGCATCAAAAAGAAAGTGATTACAACAATGAGACTACAAACACCGCATGAAATATGTACAATTTCAACATTTTAGTTCACTTAAAAGATGTTTTTTATGCTCATCAAGAAAAATGTATGGAGTCATCTTTACACAGACAAATTTAAGGTGGCCCAAAAGGGTCTGTGTCTGCTCAGAATTGCTCATAGTGGGTTAAAAAAAATTATGAATACAAAAAATATATACAGAAAGAATTGCTCATACACTCTCTGAAATAAAGGTAAGAGAGCAGTCACTAGGGTGGTTCCTTTTCAAAAGGTACACATTCTACTTAAAGGGTCTATATTGGTACCTCAAAAATTTATATTAGTACCTGAGCATTGTAAGAGGAACACTTTTGTACTTTTTAGGTGCTAATATTTACCCTTGAGGTGTTAATATGGACCTTTTAAGTACAAATGTGTACCTTTTGAAAAGGTACCACCCCAGTGACAGCTCGCGTACCTTTATTTTTCAGAGTGTAGTGTGAAGACGCTATGCTGCATTAAATTCACATTTTTGAAAACTCATGCAGCTTCAGGTTTGGTTTCTGTGCCGCCTTTGCTGTGTAAAGATGCTTTTAGATCAAAAATACAGGTTGTAGGGTGACAGTAATGTTTTTCTAAACTATTACTCTTCCTACTTAACTCAAAATAATTTATTCAGAAGTCTTAGACCTTTCTAACGATATACAGTTTGTCATGATTGGATTATGATTTAATAATAAAAGTAACGTAAATTTGGGCGACACGGTGGCTCAGTGGTTAGCACTATCACCTCACAGCAAGAAGGCTGCTTGTTCGAGTCCTGGCTGGGTCAATGGGCATTTCTGTGTGGAGATTGTATGTTTTCCACATGTTAGCATGGGAGGGTGCTCTGGTTTCCCCCACAATCCAAAGACATGCGCTATAGGTGAATTGCATAAACTAAATTGGCCATAGTGTATGAGTGTATATGTGAATGAGAGTGTGAATGGATGTTTCCCAGTACTGGGTTGCGGCTGGAAGGGCATCCGCTGTGTAAAACATATGCTGGATAAGTTCGTTCTGCCGTGGCGGCCCCTGAATAAAGAGACTAAGCTGACGGAAAACGAAGGAATGAATGAATGAATGAATGTAAATTTAAGTGTCCCGGTGGCAGGACAGTGATAGCTAAGGGGTTAAAAGAAGATATTTGTGAAATATTATTACAATTTAAAATATCAGTTGTCTGTTTCAACATATTTTAAAATGTAATAAATGTAATCATGTGAAGTAAAGCTGAATTATCAGCATCTCTGCGGTGTCCCATGATCCTTCAGACATCAATTCCTGTTGCTTAATACCTTTGCGGAAATCATGACATATTCATTCATTCATTTTCCTTCGGCTTAGGCTCTATTTCAGAGGTCGCGGAATGACTATTCCACCATATGTTTCATCGATGAACCGACAGTTGCAACCCATTATTGGGAAACATCCATACACACTCATTCACACACATTCACTACAGCCAATTTAGTTTATTCAATTAACCTGTACCACATGTCTTTGGACTGTGGGGAAAACTGGAGCACCCGGAGGAAACCCACACCAACACGGGGAGAACATGTAAACTCCACACAGAAATGCCAACTGACCCAGCCGAGGCTCGAACCAGCGACCTTCTTGATGTGAGGCGGAAGTGCTAATCACTAAGCCATTTTTTGGAATAGCTCTTTCTAACATTATGGATGTCTTTACACCCTTGTCGAATAAAATATACACTTTTATAAACGGTACAAAGCTTATAAAGAGATCTGTTTTTGTCAGTTCTCAGTTTTTCTGGATGTAATAGTCATGAAGTGAGTAAACCTGTTGCCATAAAATGAGGTAAATGAAATATGCACATAAATCAAAAGTAAACTAAACACGTCGTTTTTAAAGGAACACTCCACTGCAATTTTACAACTCCCTTAGAGTTAAAAAGTTCAGTTTTACAAAGCAGAAGCAACATTTTAAAAATTTTTGGAGCAAGATGCTAACGGTCTAATCCGATTGAATGATTTATGCTAAGCTAAGCTAAAAGTGTTCACACCATTCCCAGAGATGGGCTGAATGGATACAAAAAGTGATAAAACTCAACTTTTTCCAAATAAAACTAAATATTTACATGGAATTTTCAAATGGTGTAAAAAGCAATCGGTTGATTTTACTTAAAAAGGTGAGTAAACCTGTTGCCTCAAAATTAGGTAAATAAAATATGTGTATAATTAAAAAGTAAACAAAATTTCCCCATTTAAAGGAACACTCCATTTTTTGGCTAATTTTACAACTCAATTAGAGTTAAAAAGATTTTTTACCAAGAAGCAATTCAATTCTCTAAGCTACACTAAGCTAAGCTAAAAGTGCGCCCACCAGACCCAGAGATTGGCTGAATGTATACAAAAAGTGATAAAACTCAACTTTTTACAAAATAAAACAAAATTATTTCTTTGAATCTTCAAGTGGTGTAAAAAGCGATCGGTTGACTCTACTTGAAAAACGTGAGTAAACCTGTTGCCTTAAAATGAGGTAAATGAAATATGCAGATAATTCAAAAGTAAAATACATTTTTTTTTAAGAAACACTCCATTTTTGGGGGAAATAGCCTAATTTTATAACTTCCTTAGAGCTAAAGAGTTGAGTTTTACAAAGCAAAAACAACTTTTTTGATTTTTGTTGAGCAAAATGCTAATGGTCTAATCCGATTTAATGATCTATGCTAAGCTAAGCTAGAAGTCCTCAGACCAGACCCAGAGATTGGCTAAATAGATTTAAAAACATGATATAACTCAACTCTTTACAAAATAATAAAAATAAATAAAATAATTAAAAATTATTTCCATGGAATTTTCAAGTGGTGTGAACTTGACTTTACTTAAAAAAAGTGAGTAAATTTGTTGCCTTAAAATTAGGTAAATAAAATATATGCATAATTAAAAAGTAAACTAAATATGTCACTTTTAAAGGAACACTCCATTTCTTGGGAAATAGTCTAATTTCAAAACTCCCTTAGAGTTAAAAAGTTGAGTTTTACAAAGCAAAAGCAACTCTTTTTTGAAATTTTTAAGCAAGATGCTAACGGTCTAATCCGATTTAATGATCTATGCTAAGCTAAGCTAAAAGTGCTCACGCTAGACACAAAGATTAGCTAAATGGATACAAAAAATGGTAAAACAACTTTTTAACTCTGAGCAAGTTGTAAAATTAGCCTAGTTGCAAAAAAAAGAGAGTTTAATCACTTTTTTTTAAGTACAGTCGAAGTCAAAATTTTTAACCCTTCTGTGACTTACTTTTTCTTTTTCAAATATTTCCCAAACGATGTTTAACAGAGCAAGGAATTTTTCACAGAATTTCCTATTATATTTTTACCTCAGGAGAAAGTGTTACTTGTTTTATTTCGGCAAGAAATACATTTTTTTAAACTATTTTAAGGTCAATATTATTATTACGGGAATATAAACAGGGAGGCTAATAATTCTGACTTCAACTGTGGCTAATCACTTTTGACAGTATCAATGTTTCCATGCCTGTAAGTCAGAATGCCATGCATTAAGTGTCTTCCGGAAACTCCTGGTCTCTGGTCAGTTTCAGTCACACGGTGCTGGGCAGAACAGCCGGTGAGGAGTGGTATGGGTAGGGCAGGTAGGCAGTGGATTGCCCAGAATGACTGTAAACCCCCAAAGCTGCTGGACTCTGAGAATACATGTCAAAATGCTGATCACACGCAGGAGTCTTGGAAAAATCACAATACAGATTCTCCTCCACAGTGCTGAACTTCTTTCCTTTCCTATTCTTGCTGGACACTTTACGGTTGCGCGTCTGAATGCCTTCCTTCTTCATAGCCAGCGGTCGGTTCACCTGAAGAAAGCCACTGAAACGGTCAGACAAAACTTCAAGAGTGCTGAAAAAGCTGATAGTCGCTTCCAGAAGTGAAAATTCTCTCCATTGGGTAATTGATTTTTAACATGACTGATACATTTTTAAAGACAGAGCTGCTTGGTAATTGATTGTACAGTTGAAGTCAAAATTATTAGCCCTCCCTGTATATTTTTTCTCCAATTTTCTCAACACATTTCTAAACTCATTAAAACTCATTTCAATTCCCTTTAAAGTGTAATATAACTAAAAATGGTCATAAACGAATATTTTCTCAGTTCAAATGAGAAGCGGCTTGGACCTGAAAACTGTATTATACATCACCGATACGTCACAACTTAACAAGCGGATAGTCATTAAGTCTTGTATCTTTGTCTTTTGGCTGACTTTCATAAACGTCTTTACCTAAAATCCCTTTATTGCATTCCAGGATCAAAAAAAAAGTAAGCGCAAATTGCCAGAATGATGACCATCGAGTCTGACGATTGAGCCTAAAGGCTGATTTAAAGCAACAGCACGTGACAGAAGGAGTATTCTCCATATTATTCTCCATATGTAAACCAACACATATCATTGATTCAGCATCTACGTTTAATGTTAAAGAGGTTTAATATGTATTAATTACATTATAAACCTTGCTATTTCGTTGGGGTGCAGTAAGTGCACTATTTAGGTGCAAACAGCCAAATTGCTTATCACTGCAAATCTCATCACGTAGCGTGTTGTTAGGACACGGGGTTATAATGTGACCTGCTCACCTAATGTTTACGTTTGTAATATTTATATTATTTGCCAACTAATAACACTGAATCTGCATCTCATTTTGAAGTCTGCTGCTGTCCACTGGAGGTCGCATTCAGTCACAGACGCATGATTTGAGAGTCTTTCTGAATGAATCAATGAAATACTGGGTTTTCCAAAAAAGGCAATTCGGGGTGCTGTATATTAACTGGTTAAACTGGCTTTGGGCGAGTTAAAAGAACCAAAACAAACACATTTTCAAAGCAGAATATCTGACTTTAGCATTGTTTTTCAGATAAACATGTTCACTTAGCATGTTTCTTAAATATCTGCAAACATATTATGCTATTTTTATGATGCAGATAAGTCAAAAACTTACATACAGCACCTTTAACTTTTAAAATAGCAAACCAGCCTAAACCTACATTTAGCTGTTGAGTAAATCAGAAGTTTATATGTTGACACAGCCTAAAAAGTGAAATTCTACTGAATGTTTTATTGTTTTTTTTTGGCAGCTGATTCACATATTGTTGTTATGCAAATCAGGCAATGGCGCAAATTCGACACAAACAAGATTGTTCTGCCAAGAAAATCAAAACTACGTGATGTTTATCTGCCATGAGTCTCTTTTCAATTGTGGGCTGAAGAACATTAATGCTAGTAATATAATAAAGTTGCTCTGCACTGTAACATTAGTGTGGCATGCAGAGAAACGGGTTTAGTTCAACCTATAAACCCATGTGCTGTTTAACAGAGAGAGGTTTAATATATTTTTATACATAACAGATTTAATAAGTCATTTCTAATAACTGATTTCTTTTATCTCTGCCATGATGACAGTAAATAATATTTTACTAGATATTTTTCAAGATGCTAGTATTCAGCTTAAAGTGACATTTAAAGGCTTAACTATACAAGTTAATTGGACAACATCGGTTTGTTTTGTAGCTAATCAAGAGGAAAAAAATCATAATGTGGCTTATAGTTATGACCTAAGCATATTTTACATTTAATAAATAGATATTCCAGTCAAACTAAAAGAAATAAGACTTTCCCAAGAAGAAAACATTGAGGAAATACTGTAAAAATGTCATTACTCAGTTAAACATCACTTGGAAAATATTTTTAAAAGAATAAAAATTTCACAGGAGGGCTAATCATTTGATATTCAACTGTGTGCTATGTGCAATAATTTGCTGGGTGCAGTTTAACTTAATGGCGACCGGTTTCACTAATAACAAGGGTTTCTGAATTCTGTATACGTCTGTTTTAGTGTTGAACCTGGAAACAAAAACTCATGGGTCAAGCACTGCATGCAAAACTGCATAATCCCCAACTGTGTAATATGCAAAAACAATATGTGACCAATGAACTATGTGTGAATTAACAAAAAAACAGCAAAGCTTTGAGATTCTGAAGTAGACATTTTACTATCCCAAGATATCACAGGATTTTGTGAATTGCAGTTCACCCAAAAATGATAATTCTGTCATCATTTACTCACTGTCCATTTGTTGCAGACATGTTTGAGTTTTCTCTTCTGTAGAACACAAAAGAAGATATTTCGAAGAATGTTGCAAAGCAAAAGCCATTGACTTTCATAGTATTTTTTGTTCCTGCTATGGATGTCAATGGCTGTTTTCTCTCAAAATTCTTCAGAATATCTTCTTTTGTGTTCAACAGAAGAGAGAAATTCAGAAAATGTTTGCAACGACTCGAGGTTGAGTAAATGTGAATTTCTTTGGTTAAAGGGATATTTCACGCTTAAATGAAAATTCTGCCATCATTTACGTGTAACAAAGCGGTTTGAGTTTTTTTTTTCTGTCGAACATAAAAATAAGTTCTTTTAAAAATGTTAGCAACCTGTAACCATTGACTTCTATAGTAGGAAAAACAAATACCATGGAGGTCAATGGTTACAGGTTTCAGCATTTTTAAAAATATATTCTTATATGTTCAACAGAAGATCAATCATTTACTTGTCACAAGCCGGTTTGAGTTTATTTCTTCTGTTGAACACAAAAGAAGATATTTAGAAAAAT
This sequence comes from Danio aesculapii, assembly GCF_903798145.1. Classification (NCBI taxonomy): domain Eukaryota; kingdom Metazoa; phylum Chordata; class Actinopteri; order Cypriniformes; family Danionidae; genus Danio; species Danio aesculapii. The sequence goes on along the minus strand of NC_079442.1, from coordinate 46,189,599 downwards.
GATGAAAACCTGTAACCATTGACTCCCATAGTATTTGTTTTCCAACCTTTTCAAAATACTTCTTTTGTGCTTGACAGAAAAAAGAAACTCCAACAGGTTTGTGACAAGTAAACGATAAGTAAATGATGGCAGAATTTATTTCTGTGGTTGAACTATCCCTTTAAGTGGCTGAGGTTACATTATAATGGCAACATGGTGAAAGTAGCATGCCTAGATTTATACTACATACTGTATAGTCAAAGTTTAGTTCCAGTTGTGAGGGTAAATCTGAGAACTTTTCACATTAAGAATGATGCACCATAGCTTTTACTTAATGAAATGAAACAGTGAATCAAATCAAACAGTAGAGATGCTCACATTGTGAAGCTTGAAGTAGAGTCCGCAAGCGTTGCAGACGGGCTCTCCGCTGGAGTTGCGTCTCCACAATGTGGTTGTACTGGTCTGACAGTTGGCACATAGAGTTCCTATTCGCTTACTGACAACCTGCAAAAAGACAGATTTTTTAATATGATTCTACAGTAACACTTCAGTTTAAAGGGTATTCACTTTTAAAGGGGGTTTAATCACAGTTGTGTGGGAACAGTGTGTGAATATAACCAGTCTCTAATGCTAAAAGTTCATTAATTAAATTGTTTTATAATCAAACTTTATGAAAACAGTCAGCAGAAACACTTTGACTGACATTCTTCCTTTGTCTGGCTGCTTCTCACTCAGGGCTGTTTTATGGTAATGAGGCAGATATCATCAGTGATGGGCGGAGCTTTCCTGCTCTGATGACATTCTAACCTTATCAGAGATGGAAATCCCCGCCCATAAGTGATGATCTCTGCCTCGTTACCATGAAACAGCCCTGAGTGAGAAGCAGCCGTCCGCCACTGGCTTATAACCTGCCTATTATTAAGGTATTTTCTGTTTATAAGTAATTATAGAGTAAACATTCTGCATGCTCTTATTATATATCCTTAATCCTACCTAATACATACACCCAACTACTACAATAATAACTATTAATAATAATAAGCAGTGCATTATGAGTTTACTGAGGCAAAATCTTAGTTAATGGTTTGTTGATGGTGAGAGTTGTACCATAAAATAAAATGTGACTGAAATTACTACTGTTGTTCAGCAAGGATGCATTAAACTGATAAAAAGTATCAATAAAAACATTTAAAAATTGATATTTCAAATAAATAGTTATTGTAAAAATGCATTTTAAGCACAAAAATATGAACTGTACATATTAGAATATATTCTGAAGGATCATGTGAGATTAAACACTGGAGTAACTCAGCTTTGCATTACAGGAATAAATTATAGTGTGAAACTATTTTGCATTTACATAGAAAAATGTACTTTAAATCATAATAGTATCAATGAAGTGAGTATGTGTGAGGTGTACCGGTCTCTTTTTGGGTCGGATGAGGGGTCTGTTCTGTCCGTTCATCTTATGGTACAGTCCGCAGGCATTGCAGAGGTAGTGGCCTGTTCCATCACGCCGCCACAGAGGGGTGGCAGTGGCTCCGCAGTTCACACACTCACGTGCATCTGCCACCACAGAACACATTTAAATCATCGTAATCCAAAATCATCAGAATTATACAATTAAATCAGCGCTGTTAAGCTCAGAATAATTAGCCCTCCTGTCTATTTTTAACCCAATTTCTGTTTGGAAATGGAAATAAGATTTTTTTCAACACATGTCTAAACATCATAGTTTTAATAACTCATTTCTAATAACGAATTTATTTTATCTTTGCCATGATGACAGTGAATAATATTTGACTAGATATTTCTCAAGATACTAGTATTCAGCCTTAAGTGACTTAGATTAATTAGGCAAGTCATTGTATAACGATGGTTTGTTCTGTAGACAATCAAAAACAAAAAAAAATGGCTTAAGGGGCTAATAATATTGACCTAAAAATGGTTTTACATTTTTTTTAAACTGCTTTTATTCTAGCTGAAAAACTGTGAAAATTTCCTTGCTCTGTTAAAGATCATTTGGGAAACATTTCAAAAGAAAAAAGCACAGGAAGGCGAATCATTTTGACTTTAACTGTATAAGGCTTCTAATCAGAGATGGATGTCATCTGACAGCTTGTTTAAAAGTAATTGATGTACTGGCGATTACACTATTTCAGAAATCAATCAGCTGATTTGAAAGACCTGAAGTGTAAAATCACAGAAGCATATAAAGCAGTTGAACCAAATTCATTCATCCATTCATTTTCCTTTGGCTTAGTCCCTTATTTATCAGGGATCACCACAGAAGAATAAACTGTCAACTATTCCAGCATATGTTTTACACAGTGGATGCCCTTCCAGCTGCAACCCAGTACTGGAAACACCCATACACTCCCGCATTCACACTCATACACTATGGCCAATTTAGGTCAACCAGTTCACCTATAGCGCATGTCTTTTGACAGTGGGGGAAACCGGAGCACCCGGAGGAAACCCACGCCAACACGGGGAGAACATGGAAACTCCACACAGAAATGCCAACTGGCTCAGCCGGGACTCCAACCCGTGACCTTCCTGCTGTGAGGCCACAGTGCTAACCCCTGCGCCACCGTGCCACCATTTGAACCAAACAGTATTGCAAAAATAACCAATTAAAAACATTCATTTTAAAGATTGCACACAGGTTTGACCACAAAATTGCTACAGGAAAAAAAGCTGTAGTGTTTCTTAATCTGTACTGTAAAACGGCAGTAGATCGAAAGGGAAATTTCCTGTAACTTTAGAAAAATAGATGTGTTGAAGCAAAAAAAAAACAATTTATATTCTTAAATTCCAGGAATACTCTCTGTGACTGATTACTCTCTATATTTATTTATTTATATTATTCATTCACTGAGTAATATCACTCCACCTGGTGCAGCTATTGTACAGCAACAGAGTTTCTGGACTACTACGCCAGAATGAGAGTATAGTTCCTAGCAATATAGGCCTTGAAAATAGTAATTTTTTCATTTTCAGTTTTATTAGACGATGTAACTTTAAAAGAAGACCTGAGCTTAAAATTATCTAAACTCTTTTAAAAATGGTTTAAAAATGGTTCAAGTCAACTGTTTAACTCTAGGAGACTTATAAAATGAAATGTGGTCGTGTTCGATTCCCAGCTCGAGGTCCTTTGTCGACCCTTCCCCTCTCTCTACTCCAAATACTTTCCTGTCAGTAACCTTCACTGTCCTGTGCACATTAAAGGTGAAAAACCCCCCAAAAAATATAAAAAATAAAATAAAAAATAAATATATTGTGTATATTTAGCTCCTAGCCTGACTGTATTATCCTGTTTACTTGTTTGTATATTTCCCATTATTTCCTACTGTATAGTTGAGATTGTATTTGTATGCGCTGATGAATTAAAATAAATGACAATTAATCAAAAAATGAATGAATTAAAAAAAAACAAAGCCTGCTTCAGGCTACAGAATAAACTACTGTTGTCTAATGACTTCCCCAAATTAACCTAACCTGCCTATTTAACCTAATTATGGTGGCTTGAGAAACTGCTATACTACATAAACTTCTTCTTCTTCTTCTTCTTCTTCTTCTTCTGAGACTAATTTCTATATGCCTCTCTAGAGCAGTGTTTCCCAACCCTGTTCCTGGAGGCACACCAACAGAACATATTTTGGATGTCTCCCTTATCTCACCCATTCACTTCAGGTTTTGGAGTCTCTTCTAATGTTCTGGTGAGTTGAGCTAATTCATGCTAGCAACATGCTAGCCACATGCTAATTACTGCTAAATTCATGCTAACAACATGCTAATTCATACTATAACCATGCTAATTTGTGTTAATTTGTCCAAGCAACACCTTAGCAACAACCTAGAACAGCATAGCAACCGCCAAACCACACCTTAGCAACCACCTATCAATCACCTATTAATGCCTTAGCAAACGCCTAGCAACCACTCAGAACACCCTAGCAACCACCTAGCAAGAGCTTAGCAACGACCTAGCAACACCTTAGCAACCGCCTAGAACACTCTAGCAACCACCTAGCAACGCCTTATAAACACTCAGAACAGCCTAGCAACTGCCTAGCAATGCCTTAGCAACCACTCAGAACACCCTAGCAACCACCTAGAACACCTTAGCAATCACCCAGCGATGCCTTAGAAAACAATCAGAACGGCCTAGCAGCCACCTAGCAACATCTCAGCAACCACATAAACACCTTATCAGTGCCTCAGGAACTACTCAGTACACACTAGCAAGGCCTTAGCAACCACTTAGTTCACCTTAGCAACTACCTAGCAACGCCTTAACAACCAGTCAAAACACCTTTGCAACCACCAAGCAACACCTTAGCGACCACTCAGAACCCCTAGCAACCACCTTACAAGAAACATGCCAATTCATACTAGAAACATGCTAATTTGTGTTAGCAACTGCCTAGCAACTACTCAGAACACCTTAGCAACCACCTAGCAACACCTTGGCAACCACTCAGAACCCCCTAGCAAGAAACATGCCAATTTATACTAGAAACATGGTAATTTTTGTTAGCAACTGCCTAGCAACTACTCAGAACACGGTAGCAGCTGCCTAGCAACCCTTTAGCAACCACTCAGAACTTCCTAGCAACCACCTAGCAAGAAAACATGCCAATTCATATTAGAAACATGCTAACATATGAAATTAACTATGCAAACTGTTTCAAGCTACTTCAATGATATAAACTTTGAAACTACTTCAAACATTCAGACTACGCTTTCTCAGGAGTTTATCTATGAACTTTACTTTTCTAGTTAAGACTTTAAATTGAATTAAGCTGAATACTAGTACCTTAAAAAGAAAAATAACTAGTAAAATATTACGTACTCTCGTCATGCTGTATGTAGTTCACGTATGACACCATGAATAAATAGTGTAACTTTATTTTTAACCCTTTCATCCACCAAATCCCCCATCTCCTCACCTAAAGGGGAGAAGCTCATCTTGGGTACAGTTGCGGGTGCGTAGAGAAGTGAGCTGCTGTAATCCTGCGTGTGTCCTCCATATGGGCTGTAGTGTGTTTTTGTGGAGTGTGAGTGCGGATACACACTGCTCAGCGATGAATTCAGAGGAAACAGTCCACCTCCAGGAGGACTCGATCGCTCCCCTTTTACACTCTCCTTCTGCTCCAGCCGGACAGAAGAGCTGCTGAAGGAGGAAGAGGGCGCTTTGGAAAACGCACTGCTGTGCCAGGATGATGGGGATGATGGGAAATAGCTGGTTAGAGAGGAGCCGCTTGAACCTTCCAGCCAGGACAGGTTTCCCAGGAAGGGTGACGAGTAAATGGGATACACTGAGGGAAAGGAAAGGAAGTGAAATCAGGGATTTTACTGTTTCTAAAATCAGCTTGAACCAAAAGTGTGATGTTTGATTGGAGATACAGTGATATAGTGTTTATTAGCTGCAGGAAATAATATTAATAATAATAAACTATTTTATATAGCGCCTTTAACTGTAGCATCTTAAAGTGCTTAATGTAAGGCAGGGATTCTCAACTGGTGAGCCGCAATCCTCAGCAATCCTGCAGGTGAGCCGTGAGGTAGCTTAAAATGAACTTAATTATTGTACTATAACTATTTGAATTCATTATTAAATACATTTTATATAAACATGATTGGTGTAATGGCATTTCCTGTTTTCTGTTATTGATTACTTCAGACTTCGTGCAAAATGAGTCTCACTGTAAAATACTGTGGCTGCACTTCCAAACGCTGCACGTCAACTAGGACTACATGCTCAGCTGTATAAAACTGTCACGCAAATGTAAAGGTAACGATGATTAGAGTTTTAACCAGTTCGCGCGTATCAGAGTCGCACATCTCTGTTGATTCACAAACTATGCGTGCTCTCTTTGTGTGAACTCTTCAAAATATCAGCATAGTTGTCCAAACTAGTATTTATAATGCGAGTGTTTTGTAATGCACACACGCCCATACTGGAGGATTCAGCAAGACTCTGTGGTGTTTTATTGAACAGCTGTTCACTACTGTCAGCGAACTCCAATAGTATCCTAAAAACCCAACCATCTTCAGATCGATGTGTTTCAACAGACTACAACAGTGTTTTTACTGTGTTTTTTAAATGGATATGATCAATAGATGTACAGTAGTCAGTCCAATTCAAAGCAGCGGCTTTTTGTCATGTTGTCCAGTTCAGGTTCATTTATTAAAAAAAAGGCCCAAATACTCTGAAATTGTTAAAAAATACCTGAAGAATTCAGGAAAGCTGAATCCGTGTGTGTTTAATTATTTTATATTCTATATTTAATTATATATACATATATACATATATATATATAAATATAGAATATATAATAATAATAATATATATATATATATATATATATATATATATATATATATATATATATATATATATATATATATATATATATATACACACACACACACATATATATATATATATATATATATATATACATATATATACATATATATATGCACACATATATAAACATACATACATATATATATATATATATATATACACACATTTATATATATAGATCTTGTTTTTTGTAAAATGCTGTAGAAAAAGAAGATAATAATAGTATAAGCAAAAGAAATGTTTTGCAAATAAATAAAGATTTAAAATAAGTATTTTCTCTAGACAATCAGTCTAGAGAAATCAGGGTGTTTCCTAGTACTGGGTTGCAGCTGGAAGGGGATCAGCTGCATAAAACATATGCTGGAATTGTTGGCGGTTCATTCCCATTAAATAAGGTACTAAGCTGAAGGAAAATGCATGAATGAACCTTCCAGCCACAGCTGTATCCCTTCTAGCAACAACCGGTTTAGGGGTAAGAGGATAGAAATTACAGAATGAAAATCATTAGCTCTATGGGACGTCCCCATAAGGATAGCTATACAAGTGTGTGTGTGACTGACCTGGGCTGTGCTGAAAGGCTGCAGTCGGCCGGCTGTGGACAGGGCTGCTGAACAGAGACGGCAGGCCGCTGTGATCTGCATCTGCGCAGGGGAACGTTGATGCCTCCTCACCGTGGAGCAGGAAACTGGAGTCAGGCGGGAAGGTGGGCATCACCTCTGAAGACCCCCAGCGAACCTGATCAACAGAGCTCTCCATGTCTGTCAGAAAGCCCTTCTGTACTGCATCACAAGAAAATAAACTACAGCGTGAATATTGAGTAATATTATACACAAAACATATACAGTTGAGGGCAAAACGATTAGCCCTTTTCCCTTTTCAAATATTTCTCAAGTGGAGTTTAATGGAGCAAGACATTTTTCACAGTATTTACAATAATATTTTGTTATTCTTGAGAAAGTCTGGTTTGTTTTATTTCAGCTAGAATAAAAGCAGTTTATAAATTGTTTTTAAAACCATTTTAAGGTCAATATTATTAACCCCCTTAAGCTATTTTTTTTAATTGTCTACAGAACAAACCATTGTTATGGAATGATTTGCCTAATTACCCTAACCCCCCTAATTAACCTGGTTTAGCCTATAAATGTCCCTTTAAGCTGAATACTAGTATCAGAGCTTCCCACACACAGACTTTACTTGGGCGGGCTGCCCAGGTATATAACAGCCGCTCAAGTATATTTAGTGATACTTTATTTATTACTATTATTACCATCCTTTTACACTTTATTGTATCCACCTAATAAAACCAAACATCTGCGATCGATTAAGTAATGGAAAAACCTCTCTCGTTTACCCGTTTTGTTCTGTGTGCGCGGGACCTGTCAGCACTTTCACAGACAGTCTCACATGCACTGCAGACCCACACAGATGCGCCTTTTTGGCACTTAATAATTCGTCTAATTTTCCTAAAATGTCTGGTATTTGGCTTTTGCTTTCTAAAGATGTTGTTCGTTAATAGTTTGCATTACCTTTTTACTTAAGCTGAGTTTCGTTTGTCTTTGCAGCTGACTGCACGTGCACAGTGGCGACAGCGAGAGAAACATTCAACAATTAGTTCTTGAATCTAAACGACTATATAGTTCACTTTATACCCAGAGAGGACGAAATGACTGGGCTAAACTGGCAGCAAAATATAAGTACACCATTAGTAATGGTTAATCAACGCATTTGCCTTATTTGATTAATCTGCACATTTTAATCTTGTAACTATTATAATTTTTTAGACATATTGCCTGTTTTTATTCCTTTTTCTGTCATTTATTTCTCATTTGCTGTATTCATTTATTCATTCATTTTCTTTTCGGCTTAGTCCCTTTATTAATCCGGGGTCGCCACAGTGGAATGAACCGCCAACTTATCCAGCATATGTTTTATGCAGCGGATGCCCTTCCAGCTGCAACCCATCACTGGGAAACATTCATACACACTCATTCACACACATACACTGCGGACAATTTAGCATACCCAATTCACCAGTACCACATGTCTTTGGGCTTGTGGGGGAAACCGGAGCACCTGGAGGAAACTCACGCGAAAACAGGGAGAACATTTAAACTCCACACAGAAATGCCAACTGACCCAGCAGAGGCTCGAACCAGCAATCTTCTTGCTATGAGGCGATCATGCTACTCACTGCGCCACCGTGAAGCCCTCTTTGGTGTATATTTTATTAATTTGATAATGTCATTAGGCTATATTACATCAGCTATTTTACATCTAAAGTGTTTTGGCATTTCAGTTTGCTTTGAACCTGAAAGTAATAATGAATAAAATTACTGTTAAAAATGAAATTATGTTTTATTTGTCGCATATAGTTAACTATTTATGTGATGCGGGTAAATGGCGTATCAATCCGGCTACCACGTCAAGTATATTTCAAACCTGCGGGAAGCACTGAGTATCTTAAAAAATATCTAGTCAAATATTATTTACTGTCATCATGGCAAAGATAAAAGAAATCAATTATTAGAAATGAGTTATAAAAACTATTATGTTTAAAATTTGTTGAAAAAAATCTCTCCCTTAAACAGAACTTGGGAAAAAAATAAAATAATTTATTTAACAGGAGGGATAATAATTCAACTGTATGTACACATATATTCCATGTTTTCAGGTCTTAAATATTAAATATTAGGCTAAATGTTATATATATATATATATATATATATATATATATATATATATATATATATATATATATATATATATATATATATATATATACGTAAAAAATTTGAAAGTAATATTCTAAGATATAGAAAGTAATATCTTAAGTCTGAATATTGGAACGTGGCATATTTGATATTGTCATATTGTCAATTTTGTCTTTTTCTTATTTTGTATTACTTTCCAGATTATGCTTTGTATTAATAAAAAACTAGAAATGTAAACCTGATTATATGAAAGAATAATCAAAATGATAAACATTTTCTAGTATATAATTACTGAATAAACGCTGTGCTACATCTGACTGATCACACTATTTACCTTTATCTTTAAGATTCTTTTCACCAGCATGGACCACGCCACACTTTGAGCTAGACTTTATTGTAGGGATGAAGATGATGGTAAGAGAACAGTGGGATGAAAGGGAGGAGAAGTAAGAGCATAAACAGTGAACAGGTAGGTAGGTTGATCGGGCATCCTACGATGATGCCCAGAGACTCAGAGCGGGGGTACCGTCTCTGTAGTATTTTTGGTAGAGTGATTGGACCCCCTGATTCAACCTAGGAGTGAAGAGAGAGTTGTAGGATTGTGAATGGGAAGCGAGAGAACAGAAGGAGGGTGGGTGGATTCGAAAGAACGAGAAGAACAGTGCTAGAGGGCTGGTCTGCCTTAAATAATTTTTAGGAAGTAGGTGATTGGTAAAGGAGACAAAGTGAGGTGCCGAAACTTTGTTAACAAGTTAACTCCATTTAACACATTTTAATACGTATTTCTTTCATTTTTATTCAATATTTTATTTTTATTCGCCAACAGCATTTTGATTAATCACTGCTCTGTCAGAGAGAGTGGTCGAGCTCAAGAGCATCAAATGTGAAGCTGTCTTGAAGGGGATACAACAATACTTAATATTTTTAGATTACTGTGAGGGGTAGGTATTACTAAAATACAATTTAATGGGTAATTTAATAAACAATATGAATAAAACTCTGTATAATCACTGTTTTCACATTACTGTGACTGTTGGGTTTAGGATTCACATTTTAATCCGTTTTTATATCATGTTTATTCTTAGTTTTATTCACATTTTTTGTTTTTTTTTGATTTCCAGAGTTCCCACAATTTCATCAACAGCAGATTCAAGAAAGCACCATTAGTTTTAAATACAGCTGTAATGCATTCCCCAACTGTACTTAATATTTCACTTAGGCTAAATATTTATGTTAAAAATGTCAGAGTAGGGCAGCACGGTGGCTCAGTGGTTAGCACTGTTACCTCAGAGCAAGAAGGTTGCTGGTTCGAGTCCTGGTAGGGTCAGTTGGCATTTCTGTGTGGAGTTTGCATGTTCTCCCAGTGTTGGCTTGGGTGCTCCGGTTTCCCCCATTGTCCAAAGACATGCGCTATAGGTGAATTGAATAAGCTAAATTGGCTTTAGTGTATGTGTGTGAAAGTGAGTGTATGGGTGTTTCCCAGTGGGTTGCAGCTAGAAGAGCACTGCGTCCACTGCGTAAAACATATGCTGGATAAGTTAGCGGTTCATTCCGCTGTGGCGACCCCTGATTAATGAAGGGACTAAGCCAAATGAATGAATGCTTTTTTTTTTTTTTTTTTATGAACCATTTTCAGCAGTCATGTTCAAAGACCTTTAATAAAATTTGCTGAATTAAATACTGATGATATTCAAATGCGGTTTCTGAAATTGATTGATTATGATTAAATGTAAATGTAAAATTTGTAAATATGATTAAATGTGCATTATTTGTCAGTGTTATTGTATAAGTTTTCAATTAAATAATTTTTAATTTCAGAATTTCAAAGTTTTTTTTGTTCTGTTTTGAACAATTGAGTACAACTGTTGAAATAAAAACCACAAACAATTTTTATTTCAAATTTAATTCAAGCACTTTTAAGGACCTGTGAGTGTTTTAAGCACTGTCTGAAACGTTCAAGAAGTGTGGTAACTCTGGATTTGTTTACTTTTCTTACGTTTAGTATTTTAAATTACCATTTATTATGAAATATGTTATAAACTTGCTTTGCCTACACAAAATAAAAATTACAAATATCTTTTACAACCTGCTGAGTTATTTCTTACAATAACAAAATGGTTTAAGCCTCTGGTTTTCAGCTTTACACTCAATTACCTGTTCTAACCCTGAACACAATCACATTGACTATGTACACAGAACAATATTTACATTCAAAATCAGAAATCCCCATCTACAAACGACTTAAATAAACAGATTAAAAGAAGTGTGACTGCTCTGAAGCACAAAACACAACCGCAGAGACAATCAGTCATCTAGCAGAAAGAAATGCAGAAGCGGATGACTCTACAAACACCATAAGCATCACTTGCATTGTTTGATTTGCTAATTGAGCCGTAGATAAGGTGATGTAGATGTGATTGTTAGCAGATGAAAATCAGTCATACCTGAGCTCATGTCTGAAGGACAGGTGTCTGGTGAAGAAGAGTTATCGCTGGGTCACAACTTTATGACTGCAGCTTTCTGAGCTCTGGCACTGTGGCTGATTGAGGTTTGACATGTGGAGATGGTGGGCGGAGCCACAGAGAGACCTCCACTTCACTAGTGTACGGCACGTCTGGAAATATTCCACATCATTTGAAAATATAATAAAAGTCTGCATTGCAAATTAACATGCAAAACCAACAAGGAGGAAAAAAAACACTAACACTGAACTACTCTACTAAAGCACAAAGACACGGGGTCCTATGAGGAAGAAAGTGTATAAATGTACAGTGCTCGACATAAATGAGTACACCCCATTTTGAAAATTAATATTTATATAAATTTCTCAGTGAATATAGGTCATGTATTTTGGTGCATTTGAACAAAACAGATTTACAGATATATTAAAATAATATTTCAGTCACCAAACATCTTTAGAAATTGACAGATGATACAGTTAAATTCATGCAGAAATATAATTACAAACTACAAAATTTCACCAAAGTTTTATAACTTTTTTGTTTCTCTTGAGTTTTTTGCTCTTTTTACACTTTTTTATTCAATATTTTTCCCTAACATAAAATTTGGGTGGACTAATTTTGGACTGTTATCGTAAGTTTTGTTAGAGAAGCTCCAGATTTGGCTTCATTACTGGCTAATCTAATGTATATGCACAAATATAATATTGTAAAGTTTCCTATAGAAAATATTCATTTAAATGAGAGATTTGTGAGGGGTTTACTCGTATATGTTGAGCACTGTTTATTTGAGTTAATTCTCAAGTCTTATATCTGCTTACATAAAATGTAATTTTTTTTAATGCAATAATGTGTCTTTAATGTTTAAAGTTGGTGAAAATAAAAAATCTAAATACAGGTCGGATGGCACAGTGGTTAGCACTGTCTCCTCAGAAAAAGGTCACTGGTTCGAGTCTCGGCTGAGTCAGTTGGCATTTCTGTGTGGAGTTTGCATGTGCTTTCTTCCGGGTGCTCCGATTTCCCCCACAGTCCAAACACATGCGGCATAGCTGAATTGAATAAACTAAATTGGCTGTAGTGTATGAGTGTGTGTGTGTGTGTGAGAATGAGTGTGCATGGGTGTTTCCCAGTACTGGGTTGCAGCTGGAAGGGCATCCGCACCATAAAACATATGCTGGATAAGTTAGCGGTTCATTCCGCTGTGGCGACCCCTGATGATTAAAGGGACTAAGCCGAAGGTCAATTTAAGTCATTTAGCTTTAGATAAATAAGATTTATTTAAAAATATATCAGAATTATTATTTAATAAATATTGATAAAATGAGAAAAAAATTAATAAATCAAAATAATTATGACCTGTACTATATATATATATATATATATATATATATATATATATATATATATATATATATATATATATATATATATATATATATATATATAGGGGTCGGTAGGATTTTTAAATGTCTTAAAATAAGCTTTTCCTGCTCACCAAGGCTGCATTTATTTGATCAAAACTACTGCACAAATTGTGAAATTGTGAAATGTTATCGCACAATAAAATAACTGTTCAAAAGTAGTTTATCATTTAATTCAATCATTTACTCCAGTGGGCGTCAGGGTGGCACAGTGCATAGCACGATCACCTCACAGCAAGAAGGTCGCTAGTTCGAGCCACGGCTGGGTCTGTTGGCATTTCTGTGTGGAGTTTGCATGTTCCCGCCGTGTTCGCATGGGTTTCCTCTGGGTGCTCCCGTGTCCCCCACACCCCAAAAACATGCACTATCTGTGAATTGGGTAAGCTAAATTGGCCGTGGTGTATGTGTGTGAATGCAGGAGTGTATGGGTGTTTCCTGGTGATGGGTTGCAGCTGGAAGGGCATCCGCCCCGGATTGATAAAGAGACTAAGCCGAAAGGAAAATGAATAAATGAATTTATTCCAGTGATTTTAAAGATGAATTCATCTTTATTACTCAAGTCTTTAGAGTCACATGATCTTCCAGAAATCACTCTCATATTAATTATTATTATTAATGGTAACAGTAATAAAAGCAATAATGACTGGAGTAATAATTTCATTTGAAACTACATACAATAAGAAAGCAGTTAATTAAAATTAAGAAATATTTAACAATTAATTTTTTTAAAAATAAATGCCGCCTTGATGAACAGAATAATTTTCTTAAAAAAATTTTTTACAGCAAACTTTTGACCGGTAGTGTGTGTGTGTGTGTGTGTGTGTGTGTGTATGTATATATATATATATATATATATATATATATATATATATATATATATATATATATATATATATATATATATATATATATATATATATATATATATAAATATATATATATATATATATATATATATATATATATATATAAATAAATAAATATTGAATAATAATATACCACAGAAAAAATAATACATTAAAAATAAGTTATTATATTTTAACAACAAACAAAAAAAAAAAAAAATGATTTGAAGAATACTGGTAAAGTATAAAATGTAAAATATATATTATCAAATAGTTTTTATCCTAAATTTGTCTGAAAATATAATATTTTTGGTGGAAATACCTTTTGACCTCTTAAAATGGGTCTCTTCTAAAATAATCATGCTAAAAACGCAATAATACTACAAATAATAATGCATATTTAATATTTTTTGCCCGAATAAATAAATAAACATTCTAACATAGAAACAACCAAACAACCAAAGCTAAACTCTGTCATTATTATTATTTACTCACCTCTACTGTGTGATTTTCCTTTATCTGCCAGTCACAAAAGAAGATATTTGGAAGAATCCTGAAATTCAAACAACATTCAAGCTTATTGACGCATTGGTTGTTGTTTTAAATACACATAGAAAAACGCAAGTGTAAATAAACATCCCTTAACTTACTATAAACTATGAATTTCAACGACTTAAAAAAAAATCTTGATAAAAGCCAAAAAGCACTGACAGAACAAAAGGGAAAGTGAAGCCAATAAAAGATGCAAAGCGCAGCTTAATATGTAACGTAAGAGGACAGTTGAGCTGATTGCGCTAATGCAAATAGAGACAAGTGCAGCGATCATTCCAAACACACAGAGCCTGACCACATGCACAGAGCAGGACCGTGGAAGTCATTTGTTAATCAAAGCGTACCGTTTTCTTTCCTTCTGTTCATTCAGTTTGAAGGGAAATTAGAGTAGGGAATTGTGCGGTGTGTTAGAGAGTGTTTTAGCTAAAAATGTAAAGTACAACGGACTGAAATACAACAGAAAGATGATTTATCTGTTCAAGTTGAAGGGATAGTTCACCCAAAACTGTTAATTCTGTCATCATTTACTCATTATATCCAATTTGAGCTTCTTTCTTCTGTTACTAAAAAACAAATACTAATACTATACTAAAACAAATACTATGGAAGTCAATGGTTACAGGTTTTCAGCATTTTTCAAAATATCTTCTTTTATGTTCAACAGAAAAAACAAACTCTTACCGGGTTGTGACAAGTGAATGATTCAGACTCGGGTTCTGTTGAACACAAAAGAAGATATTTTGAAAAATGCTGAAAACTTGTAACCATTGACTTCCATAGTATTTTTCCCTATATGAAAGTCAATTTTTGATATTATCATTTTCCAAAATAACTTATTTTGTGTTCAACAAAAGAAAAATAATGTGGTGAAACCACTTGAGAGAGAATAAATAGTAAGAAAAGCTTTTCAACAATGTGATGATCTTATATATTAGGCAAATTATGATAGAGAAATGAGGAGAATATGGTAAATTAACAGGGTTACAATAACTTAAAAGGATAGTTTGCCCAAAAATGAAAATGTACTCAGTATTTAGTCACGCTCAAACCTTTAATAGTTTATTTCATCTGTTAAACACAAAAGAAGATATTTTGAAAAATGCTGAAGACTTAAAACCATTGGCATCCATAGTAATTTTCCTACTATAGAATCAATGGTTACAGGCTTCTAACATATTCCAAAAGAACTTATTTTGTGTTTAACAAAAAAAAAAAAAAAAAGTGGTTTAAATCCACTTGAGGGAGAGTAAATAAGAAAACTTAGATTTTCCTGCACGGCTTTTTAACAGGGTTATGATAATACAAAAGGTAAACTGAGATGGAGAAATGAGGAGAATATGGTAAATTAACAGTGTCACGCAACACAAAGTTCACCCAATAAGGGATAGCTCACCCAAAAATGAAGTTTTACAAGGTATTTACTCACCCTCAAATGTTTCCAAACCTTCATGAGCTTATGTCTGTGAAAGTCAATGGTCACAGGTTTCTAACATTTTGCAAAATAACTTATTTCTAACATTTTCTAAATATAAAAACTTATTTTAAGTTCAACAAAGGAAAAATAAAAGTGGTTTGAAACCACTGGAGTGAGAGTAAATAGTAAGAAAACTTTAATTTTCCTCCACGGCTTTTGAAAATTGGGATAATCAAGGTGAATTGCGAAGGAGAAATAATGAGAATGTTGTAAATTAGCAGGGTTACACAAAGTTAAAGAGATAGTTCACACAAAAATTAAAATGTACTGATGAGTTTATTTAGTCTGTTGAACACAAATGAATTTTGAAAAATATTTAAAACTTGTTTCGCATTGGCTTTCATAGTATTTTTTTCCTACTATAGAAGTCTACTATACTACACTGTTGCTATTTACTATGACCTTTTGTGTGAAGCTGCTTTGACACAATCTACATTGCAAAAGCGCTATACAAATAAAGGTGAATTGAATTGAATTGAATAGAAGTCAATTGTCACAGGTTTCTAACATTTTTCCAAAGTAACTTACTCTGTGTTTAACAAAAGAAAAAAATGGCTTAATACCACTTAAGTGAGAGTAAATAGTAAGAAAACTTTTATTTTCCTCCACAGCTTAACAATGTGATTATAATATAAAAGGTAAATTAGGATGGAGAAATGAGGAGAATATGGTAAATTAACAGTGTCACGCAACACAAAGTTAAAGGGATAGTTCACCCAAAAATGAAAATGTACTCAGTATTTACTTATACTCAAATGTTTCCAAACCTTAATGAGTTTATTTCATCTGTTGAACACAAAAGTACATAATTTGAAAAATGCTGAAAACTCATTGACTTCCATAGTTTTTTTTTTTCGGTGAAAGTCAATGGTTACATGTTTCTGCCATTTTGCAAAATAACTTCTTTTTTGTTCAACAAAAGAAAAATAAAAGTGGTTTGAAACCACTGAAGTCAGAGTAAATAGTAAAAACTTAGATTGTCTTCTGCAGCTTTTCAACAATGTGATGATCATATATAAGGTAAACTGAGATAGAGAAATGAGGAGAATATGGTAAATTAACAGGGTTACACAAAGTTAAAAGGGCTAGTATACTCAGCATTTATAATAAATTATAAATACTCAGTATTTACTCACCCTCAAATGTTTCCAAACCTTTATAAGTTTATTTCGTCTGTTGAATGCAAAAGAAGATATTTTGAAAAATGCTGAAAGCCTGTAACCATTGGCTTCCATAGTCATTTTCATTCTATGGAAGTCAATGGTCACATGTTTCATATATTTTCAAAACTATATATACATATTTTGTGTGCAATAAAAGAAAAATAAAAGTGGTTTTAAATCCACTTGAGTGAGAGTAAATAGTAAGAACTTTGATTTCCCTCCACGGCGTTACAACATTGTGATGATCATATATAAAAGGTAAATTGACAAGGAGAAATGAGGAGAATATGGTAAATTAACAGGGTTACACAAAGTTAAGGAGACAGTTCAACCAAAAATGATAATTTACTCAGTATTTACATACCCTGGATGGTTTCCAAACATTTAAGACTTTATTTCATCTGTTGAACATAAAAGAAGATACTTTGAAAAATGCTGAAAACTTCTGTATGAAGAATGTTGTAACCATTGACCTCTACTTTAGAGGTCAATGGTTACAGACTTCTAACATTTTCCAAAACAACTTATTTTGTTTTCAACATAAGAATAATAAAAGTGGTTTGAATCCACTAGAGGGAGGGTAAATAGTTAGAAAACTTAGATTTTTGAGTGAACTAACCCTTTAATTAAACAGATTTACACAATTGAGGGAGAGTTTTTTGAATCATGTAGTATATAGTAAAATCATAACAGCCATAAGGTAACAACAATAGGACAACTTATGGCACTATTAATAGAAACTGGTTTGCATGTGTTTTCATGTTCACTGATAACACTAGTTTCCTGCACGGCTTTTCAACAATGTGATAATCATTTATATGGTAAATTGAGATGGAGAAATGAGGAGAATATGGTAAATTAACAGGGTTACACAAAGTTAAAGGGATAGTTCACCTAAAAATGTAACATTTACTCAGTATTTACACGTCCTTAAATGTTTCCAAACCTTTATGAGTTTCTTTCTTCTGTTGAACACAAGAGAAGATATTTTAACGAAAGCTGAAAACCTGTAACCACTGACTTCCAGAGTATTTTCTTATAGAAGTCAATGGTAAAAGGTTTCTAACATTTTCTTAAAATACTTATTTTGTGTTCAACAAAAGAAAAAAATGGGGTTTGAATCCACTAGAGAGAGAATTAACATTAAGAAAACTTTGACTTTTTGGGTAAATTATCCCTTTAATTAGACAGATTTGCTGAGGTTAACTATTAAGGGAGAGATTGTTGAATATAGTAAAATCACAACAGCCATAAAGCAACAATGGAACTTATAGCACTATTAATACAAACTCAATGTTTGTATGTTCACTGATAACACTAGTTTCCTCCTCGGCTTTTCAATAACGTGATGATCCTATATAAGCTAAACTGAGATGGAGAAATTAGGAGAACATAGTAAATTAACAGGGTTACACAAAGTTAAGGAGACGGTTCAAAACCCATATGAGTTCTTTCTTCTGTTGAACACAAAAGAATACATTTTAGAGAAAGCTAAAAACCTGTAACCATTGACATCCATAGTATGAACAAAATGCTATGGAAGTCAATGGGTACAGGTTTCCAACATTCTTCAAAATATCTACTTTTGTATTCAATAGGAAAAAAGAAACTCAAATAGGTTTCGAACAAGTGCACGATAAGTAAATGATGACTAAATGTTTAGTTTTGGGTGAACTGTCCCTTTAAGATATTGAAAATGAACATATGCTCAGTAAATCAAAAATACAGCAAAACTGTGAAATATTACTGACATTTAAAACAACCTGATTCTATTATAGTAGATGTTATTACATAATTTAGTCCTTTGATTCAAACTGAATTTTTTTGCATCATTACTCCAGACTTTTCAGAAATCACACTTGTATGATGACCTGCTAGTGTAACATTTTGGTTATTAATAACATAGATAATAAACATTATTCTGAATGCAGGAAGTCCAAAAGAACAGCATTTATTTGAAACAGAACTCCTCCTGAAATGTTACAGGAAATAACTCCTCAGAACTCCTAAAATAAGTAACGTTATAAATTGAACACATGCCTGCTCAACAGTTTCACTTACAAAAATCATATGTACTCCAAACTTTTAAACGGCAGTGTACTATTTATTGGCGGTTAGTTGTTTGCATGAAACTCTTAATAAAGCTGCATGACCACACTTGTACACAAGTTTCTATCTATTACAGATGTGTTTAACTGAATAATACCCAGATCACTGAAATTCAGTTACTGGTGTTAGGTGATATGGTTGTTGAGTAATGTTTTCCATTCTCATTTTACAGTTCCACTGAAGTGGAGTAAGTAAAACAGCGTGAGATGCTATCAAGTCAAATTAGCCTGTGTAGGCGTACAAATTAAACCTGGAATATTTTATCAAATTTGAACAGAAAAATAAAAATAAAAATAAAAAGTAAAACTAGTCACGTCACATCTCATAACTCACAATAATATTTCACAAAATTTAAATAAATATATAAATAGTACTGAAAAGCTAAGCTGGACATGGCATTTGGAATTCACAAGGTATATTCACCAAAAATAAAACATGATATATCCTATTCCTTTATAACAGAGCATTGTGATAAATCATGAATGTTTTTTCAAGAAATTCTGGAATTGTTAGGTAAGTCATATTGATTTTATTCAACATCATAACAAAATAAGTCGTGGTTAGGCCCACACGGAATCTGCGCAGATTTTCAGCCCATCATTGAGTCTCTTTTTTACTTGTGTAAATGTGTGTAAATTTAAATTTATTCAGTTTTTTAATTAATTTCACTAATATTATTGTGATGTAAAAATAGTAATATTAAAATGTTTATTTGATTTGTTTACAATACAGTTTTTATAGTAGTATTTTCTGTCTTTTAGTAGATATATTATATAAGAGACTTGCTTTGTTTACCTATGAAGTGGATCTAATTGGATTTGCATTGTAAACATTAAATAAAAGTTACCATGTATTCTTTTTATTTCATATATTAAGTTTTTAGTTATGATACTAAAATTATTCTGCATAAATCCTCAGATGTTGTACAAAATTCTCCACAGAAATAGCAAAAAATGTCAGCAGATTCTGTCTGGCCGTATTCATAATACTATGGTATTTCTAAAACTAGTATGTGTTGTTATTATCTAAATCATAGCTTTTTATGCTAGAAATTTTACTTTCATCCCATTTTACTTTATTTAAATAGAAATGTTTTATGAAGCTTCTCATATCACAAGACAGTAAAGCTAGACAGAAAAAAGCCTTCATAAAAAGCACAACTTAAACATTGTATAATCAATATACAGTTGAAGTCAAATTGATTCGCCCTCCTTTCGTTCTTATTCTTATATTTCACAAATGATATCTAACAGAGCAAGGAATTTTTCACAGTATTTCCTATAATATTTTTTCTTCTGGAGAAAGTCTAATTTGTTTTATTTCGGCTAGAATAAAAGCAGTTTACATTTTTTAAAACCATTTTAAGGTCAATATTATTAGCCCCCTTTAGCAATATTTTTTCGATTGTCTACAGAACAAACCAACGTTACACAATTCAACCTTAAATCTGGATTATTCTCCAGTTATTAAATAAACCAAAGTCAAATATTGCACTTATATTAGTTAACACACCTAAAGACATTGTTAATAAGTGTTTTTTATTTCAATATTTGTACATTTTTTTTTGTCTTAAAACCACTTTTGCATGTATAATCCAAAGCTGTTGGTTTTGAATTGATTTTTGACTTGTAGGCTGCGAAATAACTTGATAATGTAATCCATACTAATCTAGTATGGAAACTATAATATTCATGAGCCAATAAGAATCAAGCATTTAACAAATTCTTAAAAGTACAAATGAATTCAAAACTAACTATATGATTTTATTAGCTCACATTGCTAGTTTTGTGGTGAACAATTAATCTTTGCATGTCATTTAGAAAAAAATGGTTTGCCCTTGTAAATTGATGTGGTAAATTCTGAGTCAAATTCTCAGATCACGTTTGTCTGAGGTATTGGGCGTGGCTAACATACTTAACCACGCCCCTCCTACTATCAGTTTTGACAACAAACAGAAATGGTGAAGCAGGAGGTGTCTGTTAATAACAAGAGGTAATAATAATTCTCCCCAAACCTTTTCCTGATCTTTCTGAATGAAATGCCTACTTAACTACATCCAATCAGCTCACAGTAGAAAAAACAAGCCACGCCCACTGTTTTAACATTTGATATTCTGTTTCTAAAAGAGCTGCATCACAATACCAAAAGAAAATGGTTGCAGCTTCCAGTTCATGCGGACTCAAATTTAAATAACTTGTAATATTTTTAGCATTTTGTCCCTTAATCCTTTAAAAATGAAACGATCATGTATGACTGTAAATGTGCCGCTTTCTGCTGTGAAACGAAATACAAACCCTGACATTTCTGCTCATGTGGGTGTCACGAACAGCTCCTGGCGTGCTTCTGGATGAGACTTGGGTCTACCACACTCTCGTGTAAAGGCCGATCGACGGTGAACTCATGAGGCGGCTGCATGCGCTGTCTGGAGTGTTTTCCTCCACGCTGAGGAATGGGCAGCTCTGAATGATGAGCCGGGAGCGGATCCGTGAAGAAATAAGGATGGAGTAAAGCCTGGGGAAAGCAACAGTGTTAATATGAGTGCATTGGAGTTGGATGACTGATTTAACCCTTGTGTGCTGTTGGGGATGTGTTCATACACTCTGGGGTGATTTTGAGTCTTAATTTGGCCACAATTTTCTCTGCGTTTCATCAAATTGAGTGTTTTTTGGTGACAAATCTCATTTTGACACATATTTTCAGAAATGCTTTGAAATTAAAAAAAAAAAACTCAATACATTCGGGGCAAATTGACTACCCTTTCATTATATCCGTGGCTGTAATTTTGCCTCATTGACTTCCATTATAATGACATTTTTTGATTGCAAAAATCTTGACAGCATATAATCACGCATTCTTGATTGTTGCTGGTTTTCTCTGTTGGGAAGAGGTAAAAGTTCTTATTTTTTTTTACTGTTGATCATCAGATGCAGTACAAAAAAAGTGTAATCTCTGGCTTCTATTTGGAGTTGGGTGTGTGTATATGTGTGTGTTTGAGAGAGAAAGAGAACTTTGCACAGTTATCTTGATATGTCTGAAAAAATCAAAATAAGGAGCTCAGCAACATAAGGAGCTCAGAACATAGTAAACAGTAAGTGTATATATGCACACACACACTATAATCTGCTGTTTTACTGCACAGAACTCCATATGAAAGCCGGAAACTTTTTTGCACAGGCGTATCTAAAAACATTAATCCTGCGAACTGATGATCAACAGTAAAATGACACATCTGACTTCTTCCCAGCAGGGAAACCTACCAACAGTCATGAATACATGATTATATGCTATTATGGCTTTGCAATCAAAAAATGTCATTATAATGGAAGTCAATGGGACAAAAACAGCCCCCAACATAACGAGAGGGTAGTCAATTTGAACAGTACAAAAGAGTTAGCGTTAGTTTACCCAAAAATTTTATTTCGGTTATTAATCACTTAACTCTCATCTCATTTACAATCCCCTGATGAACAAAACCTTTGTTTATCTTCAGAAAACAAATGAAAATATTTTAGGTGAAATCTGAGAGCTCCCGCATCCTCCATTGACTGCAATGGTCCCTTTCCAAGCCCATAATAATATCAAAAAACCTCCTCAAAACAGACTATATGCCTTCAGTGGTTCACTCAGAATATTATCAAGCGACAAGAAAAGTTTTGTGTAAATAAAAAAAAAAAACTACTTTATTCAACAGTTTCTTCTCCTCAGTGTCAGTATATTGCGCATGCCACATTCATGAGCACTGTGCAGTGACGTATAACCTCCAGCTGCCCGCGTGCAACTTTCAGTTCAAAACAAAGCATAGGCGCATACAAGGTCAGAGGTGAAAATCAAGACCAAAACATAAATATGCTCAATATACTGACACTGATGAGAAGAAGCTGCTGAACCAAGTCATTTTTTTATTTTATTTTTGTTTTATGTGTGCACAAAAGTAATTTTGTAGTTTGATAATATTCTGATTGAACCGAAGGCATATGGTCTGTTTTGAGGATGTTTTTAGTATGTTGTCTATGGAGAATGAGGGATCTCTCGTATTTCACCTAAAATATCTTAATTTGTGTTACCAAGATGAACATAGATCTCATAAGGTCTGGAACAACATTGGGGTGGGATAATTAATAACAGAATTTTCATTTTAGGATGAACTAAGCTTTAATGTACACTCAAAAAATACTTTTGCTGCTTGTTCAAACTACCCATTTAAAATGAGTCAAAACAACACAATTCTTAGTTTGGGGACAACTTAATTGTTTTATGTTCAAACCACTTAAATTTGTAAAAACGATTAAGTTATCTTAATTTGTGTTGGGACAACATTAGGGATTAAATTAATTTATAAATTACATTTTTTACAAATTTAAGTGGATTAAACAAAACAATTGTCAATAAATAATCAATAATTGTGCTGTTTTAGCTCATTTTAAATAAGAATGTTTTGAGTGTAAGTGTATTGGAGTTAATCAGTCTTTCCATGCGCACCTGTCTAGCACTGATCCTCTGTTTTGATGGATAGACCAAAAACTTCTTCAGCAGGTCTACAGCTTGTGGTGACGTGTCAGGTACGATCTCCTCTAAAGGAATGGGTGGGTTTTCTTTAAATGTGATCTTGTTGTAGTCTGGCAGTTCGGTTATCTCCTAAATTTGATAAATCAACATGACAGGCATTTAGGGGATTCGTTCAGCTACTATGTTTCATTTTATTTTGTATTAACCTTATTCTGCGATGTGGCAGTGCGCTTGTTTTTCCGATTCAGTTGCCTATGGGAGAAATGACTAGGAATAATAAACAGCAGAAAACCGTCATGCTACTTGCTCCACAAATAAGTGTGTTCATGACTATACAGAAAAAGTAGGATAATGTAATAGGAAAATGTCTGTTTACAACATCAAGCAGCACAACGAGCTGTTTTTAATGTCTGTAATCAATGGAAGTGAATGAGACCGGAAGTATCGAGCCAAAAATATTACAATAGTGACATGTGAAGAATAAGGTCAATAGTATTGATGAACCGTTGTGTAAAGCTCACTGGCCAGACTTTCTGGTTAGGAGTTCCCAGCACTCGGAGCACACAGCACAACTGTTCAATGTCATTCTCCCCAGGGAAAAGTGGAGAGTTATTCAAAAGCTCTCCGAAAATGCAGCCCACAGCCCTGAAACAAGCCAGAAAAGATGCACTGAGACTGGATGATGTAAAATGACACTACTGCCATCTAGTGGACACTTAAGTGAAAGGATGACTGTCATTATGAAATTACTGTTGGCAATTCTTTCTGTCAAGCGTTGTACCAAAACTTCTCCTCGTTTGAGAAGATGTTCAAATCAGATAAAAATTATTGTGCATAGATTAACAACCAGGTGTATTGACCCATATATCTTTATTGTGATGAATTGTTGAATCCATTGGGAACTGATTGATGTTTCATACACAATATATCACATCCTATTGCACTAGAAAGAATAACATATAAAAGGCAAACTAAAAAACTACAATAAAATGTATGATCTGTTTCTGGAAAATAACCAAATATCACCACAAGCAAGAAATACCTCCGATTCTACTGATTGATCTGCACATGTACATTTTTACAACATTTTTACCAGTACAACTGATTTGTTTGGATGCTTTGGGGAATGGGGTAACAAAATAATCAGCACTCCTGTGAAACTGTATTTTTTATATATATATTTTCACATATGCACATAAGTTATGTATGTAACTTTTACAGTGTTTCCTATTATATTCTAGAGAAAGTCTTATTTCTTATTTGGTTGGAATGAAAGCAGTTTTTAATTTTTTAGGTTATTATTTTTATTATTATTAGCCCTCTTAAGAAATACTTTTTTAAATTGGTTTGTTCTGTAGATACTATCAGCATGGCGGCACAGTGGGTAGCACAATCGCCTCACAGCAAGAAGGTCACTGGTTCGAGCCCCGACTGGGTCAGCTAGCATTTCTGTGTGGAGTTTGCATGTTCTCCCCATGTTTGCGTGGGTTTCCTCCGGGTGCTCTGGTTTCAACCACAAGTCCAAAGACGTGGTATAGGTAAATTGGGTAAGCTAAATTGTTCGTATTGTATGTGCGTGAATGAGTGTGTATGGATATTTCCCATTGATGGGTTGCAGCTGGAAGGGCATCCGCTGTGTAAAATAAGCTAGATAAGTTGGCGGTTCATTTCACTGTGGCGACCCCAGATTAATAAAGGGACTAAGCCGAAAAGAAAATAAATGAATGTATGAATGTAGCCACTGTTGTCCAACGACATGCATAATTAACTCAACTTGCCTAGTTAAACTAATTAACCCAGTTAATACAAGTATCATGCAAAATTATTATTAAAATATTATGTACTGTCATCATGGCAAAGACAAAATAAATTAGTTATTAGAAAATAGTTATTAAAACTATTATGTTTAAAAATCTCCTTTAAGCAACATTTGGGAAATATTTGAAAGATAATTACAATTTTACAGGAATATTGTTTTATATTATGAACGTTTTCATTTTTTTAAGTATTTTAATTTTAATTTTTATTTTAAGTATTTTTACAATAAAAAAACACTGCAATCTTATAAATTGTTATGATTTCATGTCCATTTGAAGAATAAACTACAAAAAAAATTGTATTACCAGAGATCAACTCCTTCATCATATTTTCGGGCACCGTATAAAAGTTCTGGTGCTCTGTACCATCTGAAAAATAGCACAACAAATGTTTTAGGCATATGATTTCGGCTTTATCTCGAACAGACTCAAGTAAACTCACCTGGTGGCCACTTGGTGACTGTAAAGACGATCTCCTTCGTTGGAAAAAAGCCTAGCCAGACCAAAGTCAGCGATTTTCAGATGACCAGTCGAGCTGATCAGAAGGTTTGCAGGCTTCAGATCCTACATACACACATACAAAAACATAAGAAGCATAGATACATAAACACACAAAAATGTTGAACACAGGAACACAGACTCACCCTGTGCATGATGGAGTTCTCGTGGCAGAAAGCCACTCCTTTCAGCAGCATCATCATATAACTTTTGACCTGGGACGCGGTGAGAGGACGCTGGGAATTCCTTATGACTTCTGACAGATCTGATAACATGTACTCGAACACAAGCACAAAGCCTGTGCCATGAGGGAAGACATCTTTCAGCTTTACCACCTATACAGACGATACAAGCATTTATGACATATGATGAAATTGAAAAAAGATAACATATACAGTTGCAGTCTAAATTATTAGAGCTCCTGTGATTTTTATGTTTTCATTTTCAAATATTTCCCAAATGATGTTTAACAGAGCAAGGAATTTTTCACAGTATTTCCTATAATTGTTTTTTCATCTGGAGAAAGTCTTATTTGTTTTATTTCACCTAAAATAAAAGCTGTTTTAATTTTTAAAAAGCATTTTAAGGTCAATATTATTAGCCCCCTTAAGTAATTTTTTTTTGATTGTCTACAAAACAAACCATCGTTATACAATGACTTGCCTAATTACCCTAGTTAAACCTTTAAATTGCACTTTAAGCTGAATAGTAGTCTTAAAAAATATCTAGTCAAATATTATTTACTGTCATCAAGGCAAAGATAAAAGAATTCAGTTATTAGAAATGAGTTATTAAAGCTATTATGTTTAGAAATGTCTTGAAAAAATCTTCTTTCCGTTAAACAGTAATTGCGGAAACAAATATAGAGGGGGCTAATAATTCAGCAGGGCTAGCAATTCTTCAACTGTATATCTGTTATATTTATATTATATACCTAACATAAATCTGCTTCAGTGGATTCTCTGTGGAAAGCCGACCTCCACCACATATCCAAACAAAAATCATACTTTGCTAAATCAAAATGACATGAAAATTTGAAATTATTACATAAAGATAAAAGTAATAATCAATACATTGCACAAAGTTTTTTGTGGCAATTCTGACTTTGCCATGACTGCGATTTTAACTCAGTAATCCAAAGTGAATTCAAAAGTCCTATTCTGGGTCCACTGTTTCATAAAACAATCATTATATATATATATATATATATATATATATATACCACACTCACCAGCCACTTTATTAGGTACACCTGTCCAACTGCTTGTTAAGGCAAATATCTAATCACATGGCAGCAGCTCAATGCATTTAGGCATGTAGACATGGTCAAGATGACCTGCTGCAGTTCAAACTGAGCATCAGAATGAGGAAGAAAGGGGATTTACGTGACTTTGAACATGGCATGGTTGTTGGTGCCAGATGGGCTGGTCTGAGTATTTCAGAAACTGCTGATCTACAGGGATTATCACGCACAACCATCTCTAGGGTTTACAGAGAATAGTCTGAAATAGAGAAAATATCCAGTGAGCGGCAGTTATGTGGGGGCAAATGCCTTGTAGATGCCAGAGGTCAGAGGAGAATAGTATAGATGGGACAAAAACTCCAACTGTTGAGCAGTTAAGACGACATTATTTCAGAATTATTCAATTGTTCTCTAATTTTTATCGCCAGTGTATGTGTGTGTATCTATCTATCTATCTATCTATCTATCTATATATATATATATATATATATATATATATATATATATATATATATATATATATATATATATATACACACACACATTTATACAATAGTATAAAAATACAATTGATGTAAGGGACTTTTTATCTACTTGTATTTGCTTATGTATGTATGTATGTATGTATGTATGTATAATTATTATTTACCAAACGATTTTTTCCTTATGTTGCCCATATTCACCGAATATGAGCTGCATAGAACTAGTTACAACACGTTTTATGCAAAATAGATTCTCTTCATTCTCCACTGCACAGGTTTGAGAAATAAGCAATGATCATATCTCACATATTGGTTGTCCTCAATCTCTTGCAGGGCTTTAATTTCTCTTAACGCCTGGTTCGGGATGCCATCTTCAAGTCTTCGCAGAGCCACTTTTTTCAAAGCCACCGTCTCTCCTGTCTGAGCAGATTAAGTACACATAGGCATTTCGTTAGAAAACGGTCTAATTACATTAAATAAATGAAGATAAACATGGCATAATCCACTTTTACCTCGATATGTTTGGCTTTAAAAACAATCCCGTGAGCTCCTTCCCCAATCCGGCCCAAAATACTGTACTGGTCCATTCCGATGCTACAAGACTAGCTGGCTAGCAAAACAGAAATAAAAATCTGTTTTATGTCTCAATGAATAGACTGACATATATTCCAAGCCGTTATTTGACAAAGACAAAATAAAAAGATAAGTTAAAGCAATCACTTGCGAGCTGAAGGGGCATTTATTGCGAGAAATAAGACGATGCTCCGCTGAGGCGACTTGCAGTTGTCATGGAGATTTCTGTACGGCAAGCAAATGAAGTCAAACTGTATTATTATGAGAGCGCGCCGTTATTTAGGACTCAATAACCTCATATTTTAAAATAAAAAATATGCTTAACATATAATTTAAATCAATTTAAATATTACGTTTTTTAACAGAACTATTAACCCATAAACAAACGAGAGCTGTCACGTGGATCGTGTTACTTTTCTCATCGCTCGTCTATGTATACCTACCATACTGATCTGCGTTTACGTTTGTTAGCCGATTTATTGATTCGTATGTATCAGGTGACACTTAAATAAATGCGATTTCCTTGTGTTCAAGGTTTAAAAGTCATTGCGTAGTATATATTAGATTTTATCTAGTCTGATTGGCTGACGAATAGTTCCGTTGTTGTATCGTTGTTGTAAACCTGCTCTGACGAAGCTACAGTCAAATAAATTTGCTAACTTACTCTATATAGAGCAAGATACATCAGCATAAATAATAAATGACTTTTTAAACCTGTATTTGTATAGGGAGTGAACTTAAATCAATCTGCACCATTTATGAGACTTGTGTACTTTAAATGCTGTAGTATAAGTGAGCTTTGAATTTTATACTTTAAAGACTATAATATGAACATAATATAAACAAAACCAATCATGAATAAAAGACAACAAGCTGTCAAAAATATATAAATAACAGAACTCAATAGTAACGATGTAGGCTACCGTAATGGGACGTTTATTTAAAGCAATTTCTGTAGGCCAGTTAGACCATAAACTAAATAAAATTCAAAGCAAGTTTCTAAAGCAACAAAATTAAAGTGCACAAGTCTCATATATGGTGTAAACTAATTTAAATTTACTCCCCCTACAAACACAGTTCACATATAAACCTAATTTACACTGCTGTATATATTTAACCGGCAGCTAGCTCTCTTCCAACTTTCATATGGTAGCCCACTGAAGCCAAGTAGGGCTGCACCAATGACTGTATGGGCTGCAATTAGTCATTAACTGGATGGAGACCACATGTAAAAGCTAGCTTGCTGCCAAAAGTGGTGTTAGTGAGACCAGCAGGGAGTGCTCAACCTGTGGTCTGTGTAGGTCCTTTTGCCCCAGTATATTGATAGGGACTCTATACTGTGAGTGCCGTCTTTCGGATAAGACCGAGTCCTGACTCTCTCTGGTCGTTAAAAATCCCAGAATGTCCTACCCTGGGATCCTGCCAAAATTTGCCTATTCATCATGGCCTCCTAACCATCCCCATATCATACTTGGCTTCTTCACTCTGTCTCCTTTCCACCAATTAGCTAGTGTGTGGTCTGGTAAACCTCACTTCTCTTGACCTCTAAAGATGCTCTAGCAACAGATGCTAAAGGTTATGGTCTGCGGCCTCCTTGTTAGAGCAACCAACTCGGATACAAAGAATTGCCAGTTCCATCCCAGCTCAGACTGGGATGGGTGCAGTAGGATCGGTGGGTTAAAGGTGAGGACCCTTCCGGGACGGGAGTGATGTTTAGGGGGATGAGTGAAGCAGAGGCCAGCTAGCAAAGTGCTATGCAGGTAAACCTCACTCCTCTGACCTCTAAAGGTGCTCTAGCATCTGTCGCTAGAGGCCATGGTCTTTAGCCTCCTTGTTAGAGCAACCAACTCGCATACAAAGAATTGCCAGTTCGATCCCAGCTCAGAACGGGTTGGGTGCACCAAGGAGGGTTACACGTGGGGGCTCGTCCGGGATGGAAGTGAGGTTTAGCAGGGTGAGTGTAACAGAGACCAGCTAGCAAAGTGCTATGCAGGTAAACCTCACTCCTCTGACCTCAAAAGGTGCTCTAGCGACAGATGCTATAGGCCAAGGTCTTTAGCCTCCTTGTTAGAGCAACCAACTCCCATACAAAGAACCGCTGGTTCCATACCAGCTCAGACCGGGTTTGGTGCAGTAGGGCCGGTGTGTTACAAGTATTTTAAGGGTAAAAGCTTGTCAAATATCAAGACAAAACATTTGATTAGAAGCATCTTTAAAAAGCAAGATCACCACCTTTGGTCTGTTGAATTAAACAGTTCAGTTCTAAAATAATATTATGGCCAAATGACCACCTCTTGTGTGCATTTATTTTGTAATATAATACAACAGGTCATTAAATATTCCTCACAAAAATCCATGCTTCACCCTTATGTAACGGTCTTATACAAAATTCTTATTAAAGTGTCACCTAGACAAAAAGGCAAAAAAATACATACAAAACCTCATTACTGAGAGAACTCTTTATAGAGAATATTAACGTTCAAACCCCAAAGCCATTTCTCCTCTTTTTTTCCTGATACAAATCATCTTTAATTTCTTGCTGGTCAACTATATATATTTCGTGTACATAACATTTCTCCATAGACAAGACCATTGAACAACCAATCAACACAAACGCTGAATTAAACAGCAGGCGAAACAAGACAAAATGAACAGAGACAGAATTCCATTACTTTTATATGTCAAGACACAAAAGCAATCAATAGATGACAACATGTAAAAACATTTTGTTACAGATAATTATATAAAAAAGGCAAAGTTTTTCATTTTTTACGTCTTGCTACGTGAAAGAACTAATTTACAACTGACTTCAAACTCTGGCTAAGCCAACAATCCATCCATTTTTCCATCCACTAGAAACAAACGGTTTCCAACTTCCATTCAAAAAAATAAAACAAAAATAAAGACAACTATCAAAATCTCTCCATAACTTCCACCAATTGAGAGCATTTACACAGGCCTGCATCCTTAAACCTCATTCCCGAAAGTCCAAACAGGATGAAAAGGGTTCAAACGTTTTGCTGCACAGCTTGAGAAGAATCCCAAATCATATCTTGCAACTCACAAAACCAAGCGTATAAAAGAAACAGGGAAAAAAGTAAATGTACAGGAAATATTGACTAGTGAGACAAGGGAGAAAATAAAAATATATATTTTTATGCATAAATGTTAAAGAATAAAATATTAGGAGTGAAAAGGGGAAGATGGATCATTGTTCAGAACAAATACATACATTTTACATTACAAATCCCAAAAGAAAGGTGAACAGGGGATGTGAAAACACTGGCTCTTAAGACAAACCGTCAAATCCTCAAGCTTGGAGACTACAGAGATGAGCTGATAACCAAGTGTGAGCTTTAAAACCGTGCCCTGAAGCACACGTACAGGATAATGAAGGAACTTTTCTTAAAATTAAAAAAACAAATACAAAAATAAACCACACACAAAGAACTCCTGTATCAACATTTACTATTTTTGAGAGGGGGGGGGGGGGTTGTTTCTCTTTATACAAGATCTAGTTGAACGCAATGCAAAAGTAGTATGTTTTTTTTTCATCTACATGTCCGTGTAGTCTTCAGCAATCGTCCCTCACGGCAAACGTATGAACACACAGTGATGCAAAAACAGGCTACTGAACTCGAAGTGAATTAATAATTACAGATTCTCAGAATGAGTCTTTATCCCTCACAAGCGTCACACCAAGTGCTGTCCGTTTTGTTTCTCATTGTAGATCAATGCGATTCGCTGTCCACGCTTTCACAGCGCGGGCTCTTCCTTTCAGCGTGTGGTTGAAATGTACAGACTTGCCCAAATAATGAAAGCGTCAACAAACCGACAATAGAGTGAACGTTATTTTCTCTGTTATCTATTGCTTGTATTGAAATAAGCTTCAAAATGAATGAATATCAAGGGAGGGAAAACCAAGAATGAGTAGCTGATAATAGTTATAACTAGGACTGAACGCTGCCGTTGGAATCTCTTAAACACAAAATTGTCAGGAAAAGCAAATGTATGTGCTTTCTGAGGAGGATCAGTTGATTTTTTTTTTTTATCTAAAAATACAGTTAGGTGTCCATGGCACCAATACGTCCAGTGATGGGAGCAGATTCTCAAAAATGAAAACGTTTTGCTTTCTTTTTTGTCCGTTTTTCCTATTTTTGGCTGCAGTTTCCTTCCTGTTTGATTGCAGATGATGGAATGGGGTGAGAAGTGAAAGCCGGAAGTGGAGTTCAGTCATGGTTGAGCTCATTAAGAGGGCGGGGTGATGGGTCACGGTGAGCTCTCACTGGTCAGACCTGGCCTTCTTTGGACCAGCGCCTTTCCTGGAACATGCAAAGAAACACACAGCTCTGTAAAATGCATTAGGTTTGATTGTTTTGAAATGGAAAATTGTAACCAACTCACATATCGGGTGATGCTACCGGCCTCTTTGCTGCAGGTTTGGCCGCAGAGCCATCTTTACTAGTTTCTGCAAACAGATTTAAATAAAGTAATGTACACTAAATCTATAGCATAGGTAAAATGTGTATTTAAAGGGATAGTTCACCCAAAACTGACATTTCTATCATCGTTTACTAAAAGAAGTCTTTTGAAGAATGCTGAAAACTGGTTTGCATTGACTTCCTTAATATTTATCTTTCCTACTATGGAAGTCAATAGTTACAAGTTTTTAGCTTTCTTCAAAATATCTCCTGTGCGTTTAATAGAGAAAAGAAAAGCATAAAGGTTTGAAACCACACAAGGCAGAGTATTATTATTATTATTATTACATATTTATTGCCACATCAGCAACTTATGGCTATTTCGTGGCCAAATGGATTTACATTAAAATATTACATGATAAAAACAAATTCGTATTATATTAAAAAAAAAATTACTTTGACAAATATATCAAATATAAATAGATAAAATTTAAAGTTAAATTTAAATTTAAGATAAATGTTTTTTTTAGTTATATTTTTGATAAAAAAAAAAAATGTAAAACACTTCCTGGTGGTACCTTTCTAAAAATGTCCATCAAAGTGCTCTCCTTATAAAAATTTTGTCTAATGGAATTTAAACTTCTACATTCCAACAAAATATGTTTGATAGTAAGAGCAGTCTGGCAGTTATTACATTTCACAAGGCAGAGTAAATGGTGAGATAGTTTTCATTTTTGAGGGAAATATCCTTTTAAACAGATACTTTTTTCAGGTTTTCCCAGTTTTTAGAAGTTATAATTGGGTAGACTTCTATGGTGGTGCATTGTGGTGCTTAAATAAACAAACTCGTTTTTTGATTAAACCAAAATAGTCGGTTATGTTTGTTTGTTTTTATTAATATTTAATAAAGCTTGTCAGAGAAGATGGGGAAAATACTTGGCATTTTTTGGAGGATAAATAAGGTCACTGTGGTAAAACGCAAGGTAAAGGTTTACTTATCTTATGTATTATTACTGTTTTTAATTTTTTGTATGTGTGCTTTGTTTATTGAGTAAATATCATTTATCTGTGTTTACGGGATGTACGATAGCAACATCTAATTACTGAAACTGCTGTTGTTGGGAGGGGAAGAAAAGAAGACGTTAAAAGGATGTAAAAATGAGTAAACTGATGGTAGTGTTAAATTATTGAAGACATTTTAAAAAATTAGAATCATGAAAATTCATATTTAAGCTTTATAATCAAAGCACTATTAATATTTAAACAAAATAACTTCCTCTTTTTACAGAGGAGAGGACAGCAACCTGTTAACCACATGAAATCCACCAATAGCAAACTAATACCATCAATTCCTAAGGGACATAATGCTGTTTTATATTTATCCTTGTTAGCAAAGCAGTTCCAATTGGATGTGCATCAGAAAAGACTACTTTAATTTGACATATTTTCCAGTAATCTAACACTAAGATAATATTACACAATACATACTTTGTACAAATGAAAATTTGTAAGATATACAACTGTCATTAATAGTTTAATCCAACAAAATGTCACCATTTCCTCACCTTGTAGCCACCTGACTTGCGTGGCCGGGCCGTAGCCCTTCTCATTGCGGGCGGCGATGCGGAAGATGATGGCGGGTTTGGTGGTGTAGTCGATGTGGGCGTTGGAGAGGCTGGACGACTGCACTAGGCAGGACGGGTTGGGCCCACAGTACACCCGCATAAAGGCCAGCTGAGCAGGAGCGGACGCTTTTGCCTCTACCGTCTGTGAGCTCTGGATGGCCAGATACACCGAATACTCGATGATCTTCCCTGATGTGACTGAGGGAGGCTCCCAGGTCAAGTGGGCACCATCGGGACTCTGATAAGACAGAAAAATGATCAGTTAGGGTTGGGTAATTAATTGAAAAAGAAACCAAAACGGTAATCTGAAACCTGTAACTGAGTTTCCTAGTGTCAGTTTAGGTTTTTTCATGCATCATCCACATTTTCACTTCAGCAAATCAGTTCCAGCAAAAGAAGACAATGCAAGTAATATTCAGAAGCCTGACAGATTATTAGTAGTAATAGTTCTTAAAATTAAACAAACATTTTTATTACCAATAACATGTCAAGTATCACTAACTTACAGCGTACTCTCACTAGGCACAGTTGCCCACTCATCTTTAACGGAAGAGAAGCGCTCTCGCTCAGCACAGTGGAGATTTAGTTATATCGTTTATATTTAGTTATATCTTTAGTTATATAGCTTTAGTCGTTTGGGATGCAGTGAGGGGTTTGCATCTTTAATAAACTATGACAGTTCACATTTATTGAAAAATAAGAATGATAAGTAAATCCACATGAAACAGTCCCTTAAAAGTGACGTCACGTAGATCTATGTGGGGGAAAATTAAATTATACCCAACATCAACATACTCAAACATTCGATTGAATGAAAATAAAAGCAATTTGCTGTGACCAACCTTGCTGATTTTGATGGCACACGGTGCACCGGGGAAGCCCGGTAAGCAGGTCTTAAACGCAGAGACCTCCGAGAAAGTTCCTCGGCCGCAAGCGTTGATACCAGCCACGCGGAACTTGTAAGCAGTGCCCGGAGACAACTCGATCTTCTTCATTCGGCTGTAGTCTGGGATTGCACCAGAATCGTCCTGCAACAGAGTCAATAAAATGATTAATGTTCTACTCACCAGGTCCGGTTGCCCAAGAACTAATGCCCCCCAAACCATTTTCCTGATTGCATTTGCACCACAATAGAAACTTTGAAGCGATGCAATAATTTTTTCCATGATAATGGAAGTGGAACAGGACTAAATCAGTCAAGATTAGGGATGCACAATATATTGTTTCAGGATCGATATTGCAACGTGCGCATCTGCAATAGTCACATTGCAGAAAGTGCAGTGTTGAGTTTATATGTTGAGATTATAGTTTACCAAAAGCCAACAGTTCAGAAGACGGAAGATTTTTGGAGTCGCTGAAGAGTTTACCCATAATGTAGTGAAAGTTTATCATTTGCGTGTGTTTTTAAGGCCTCTGACTGTGCAAGTATTCAGGCACATGAAATTGTACTGTTTGTAATGCTAATAAACATGTGTTGAGCTATTTATACAAGAAAACTACAGTGTTATTTTACATTTGATTATTTAATTTATGTACCTGAATGCTGTGATGTAAATTATTTCACTTCTATCTCCCCCCCAAATAATACAGAATAATTTTCCAGAATAATCCAAATCAACATAAATGGATGAATTCTTTTCAAATAGAGCTTTTTAAGTAAAAAAGAGGTTGAGAAAAGGACACACTACAACAGACAAAAAAAACAGGTCGATAATGTTAACATTAGATGCTAACAGTGTTATAATGGTCACTAGTTGTTTCTATTGTTCTTTATTAGACTCTGTTCTGAAGTAAAAACCAATTAAGTTCCCCCAAATGGTGTTCCTAGAACTACAAGCTTTATTCCCAATTCTTGATCCAAGCATGAAGATACAAAAATGAGGCTACTTCTGCCAATAGCTCCAAAAACTGTGAGAGAGAGTTTTGAGTTTATTGCCATATCAGCTTCTCTGGCTATTTACTGGCAAAAACAGATCAAATTTACAAACATTTCAGAAACACTTTTGTAAAATAAAAAGGCGTTTACCAATAAAAAGGATACAACAAGTATAATAAATAATAATAAATACATAAAATAAGATAAACATTTTTAACAGTTTAAGAATTTCTCCTAATAAAAAAACTATTCAATCATTTTTAAAAGGACTTGCATCTAAAAATAATTTCCAATAACTGTGGAAAAAAAGTTCTTCTAGTCTAGTGTGAAAGCCACAAAATTATCTTGCTAAACTCTTACCAGCCAAACAGAACACCATAATGCAAACCATTAATCATGCTTATCAGTCAGAGCTTACATCAGTCGCTGCTGAATCATCTGCTGGCACGTAGTAGTGCGTGACGACCATGTTTGTGACTTTAACGATACCAACGTCAAACCACTGATTCTCTTTCTTCACCGGAGGCTTTACGACTACTGGAGGTGCTTCTTGCTTCTGTAAATAAAAGCAGTCGGTTGAGTAACAGATACTGGATGCAGTAACCGTCAAGCATCATCTGTGAACTCACCCCTGCTGCCGATTCGATCCCATTGGCCACCTCAGCTAAAGTAGTGGCTGCTTGCATCTTGGCAGGGCTGGCAACCACCAATGGCTGAGACGGTGCGAAAGTACTTGATGGGGCTAGAGCTGTAACAACAGGACATCGGTGTTGTAGTAGCATAATTAACCTAGTTAAGCCTTTAAATGGCACTTTAAGCTGATTACTAGTATCTTGCAAAATAAGCACCGTCATCATGGCAAAGAGAAATTAAATTAGTTATTAAAGCTAATGTTTAAAAGTGTGTGGACAAACTTCCCTCAATAAAAAACACTTGGAAAATAATGTATATCTTGTAAGATATTTTTGAACAGTATTATGTTTTTATTTTCTCTCTGATAACCTTATGATGCTTTTTTCCCTTTCTGTTAATATTTGTGTTTTTTTGTTTCGTGGACATCATGTAATTTGTGTTATGGTTTCTTGTGATGCAGATGCAGAAGGTGAAGATGCAAAAGGTGAAAAAGATACAGATGCAGAAGGTGAAGAAAAAAGAAGGTGAAGAAGATGCAGAAGGTGAAGGTTAAGAAGCAGCAGAAGGTGAAGGTGAAGAAGATGCAGAAGGTGAAGAAGATGCAGAAGGTAAAGAAGCAGCAGAAGGTTAAGGTGAAGAAGATGCAGAAGGTGAAGGTGAAGAAGACGCAGAAGGTTAAGGTGAAGAAGATGCAGAAGGTGAAGGTGAAGAAGACGCAGAAGGTAAAGAAGCAGCAGAAGGTTAAGGTGAAGAATATGCAGAAGGTGAAGGTGAAGAAGATGCAGAAGGTAAAGAAGCAGCAGAAGGTTAAGGTGAAGAATATGCAGAAGGTGAAGAGGTGAAGGTGAAGAAGATGAAGCAGCAGCAGAAGGTTAAGGTGAAGAAAATGCAGAAGGTGAAGGTTAAGAAGCAGCAGAAGGTGAAGGTGAAGATGATGCAGAAGGTGAAGAAGATGCAGAAGGTAAAGAAGCAGCAGAAGGTAAAGAAGCAGCAGAAGGTTAAGGTGAAGAAGATGCAGAAGGTGAAGGTGAAGAAGATGCAGAAGGTGAAGAAGATGCAGAAGGTAAAGAAGCAGCAGAAGGTTAAGGTGAAGAAGATGCAGAAGGTGAAGGTGAAGAAGATGCAGAAGGTGAAGAAGATGCAGAAGGTAAAGAAGCAGCAGAAGGTGAAGGAGTTGCAGCAGGTGAAAGATGCAGAAGTGAAGAAGGTAAAAAAGATGAAGGTGAAGAAGATGCAGAAGGTGAAGACGAAAAAGAAGATGATGTAGATGCAGAAGGAGAAGAAAGTGAAAAAGATGAAGGTGAGGAAGAAAAAAAGAAGAGGATGAAGATGCAGAAGGTGAAGAAGATGCAGAAAGAGAACATTTTAATTTTATAAGAGGGCAAATCATTTTTACTTTAACTGCATTTAGGTTTTGCATTTGACTGCATTTTACTTCCTGCTGCTCATCGGAAACCTGATGCACAAATGCAGTTGAATTACACATGGTCACTCTCAGAACAAAATTGCTTCATTTGCTGCCTCATATGTCACTTCATTACCACAAAGACCCATATGACCCAGATTTCAGCAAAATCAAATAAAAAAAATAACAGTTTAAAGATCAATTAACCATAATAACAAGCATGTCTTACTCTCTGCAGAAGTGCGTGGAATTAGACGAACTACAGCTCCTGTAACAGCAGTTGGCATCTCGTGGCCGTTGCTCTCGGAAGCTGGGTCATTGAGGCTGTCTGCTGGTGCCAGGCCTTCAGTGGGCAGAGCAGCGGCAGCAGCTTCGGCACTTAACTGCTGTGCTGCAGCCGCCTGTGCCTCCTGAAGCTGCTGTTGTTGCTGGACCAGTGCTGCTAGTTCCTGCTGGGTCAAAACGATAGGGATGGTGGTGGCCTGCTGGCCTTCATGACCTGCGTCTCCTTCCCCACCTGAAAAAGCAAAATAAGTCAGCTGAGGATTGTGGGAAGTCCAGTTGAGCATTATTTTCATTCTGCTACATGTATGGACAAAGTGGAAAGTAACGCTGTGTCTTGTAAGACCACTGTGCTACATAAACAAACAATCATAAACATAAACACAACACTGGACATAAGAGCTATTTTATACCTATACATATAACTATATTATGCCACAGCCATATCACCCTGCAGCTCAAGACCAGTTACTCACTGAAGCCAAGCAGCCCTGACCCTGAACAGTATCTGGATGGGAGATCACATAGGAAAACTCAGTTGCTGTCGGAAGTGGTGTTAGTGGCCAGAAGAGGGCACTCAACCTGAGGTCTGTGTGAATCCTAATGCCCCAGTAAAGTGAAGAGGACACTATACTGTCAGTGAGGGCCATCTTTCAGATGAGATGCTGAACCGAGGTCCTGACTAGGGGAGTAATCCTGGAAAAATTTCCTCCATCGGCCCTTACCGATCCTGGCATCCCCATCCACTGAATTGGCTCAATCACGGTCTCTCCGCTTCACCAATAGCTGGTGTGTGGTGAGCGCACTGGTGCTGTTGTCCTGTGGCTGCGGTCACAACATCCAAGTGGATGCTGCACACTGATGGTGGTGTGGAAAGACGCCACTCATGATTGTGAAGCACGTTGTGTGTATGGTCATACACGATAAATGCACTATATAAATACACATTACATTACATAACTAATATACTGAAGCTGTTATCCAACTATACTAACTACCATGTAAGAATGCGCTAAAGGTATGAGGATCCTACAACCTAATATAAAATTAGACAGAAAACACAGTGAACTACATTGTATTGGCCATTTTATTAAAACATGAGGACACTGATTAGATTCATTAACCATGTTTCTAGCGAGGGGTTTTACTAGTCTGGGATCTTCCTACTGAAATTCAAATTGTTGATATGTTATGTACTTTTAACTATTACTTCCTAAAGTATTTCATTACCTGGAGTAAACTGTTAATAAAACAACCTGTGGCTTCTTTTTGAATTGTTGTTGGGGCGGATTCCTCCTGGTTCAATAGGCCTCTCCCAGCTCCTACTGCTTTATGGCCCCAATTTAAAGCCCCTTTTTTGGGCCCTTATGTACAGATCTAACGCATTCATAACTTTTTTCCATTTATAGTTGTTATACGTGACTAGTGTTTGTGTTTTAAACATCTAAACTGGACTCTTCTCTCCCATACAGTAAGTGTCTTTCCAAACATACGTGACAGTTTCAACGTATGTTTTATACATTCATGGCTGCATTTACACAGATGGTTCTCACTCTTCTATGGCCCCATTTACACTAATTTTTAGAACAAAAACGATCCACATCCACACTGGCGTTTCACCTAGCATTTCCGAAAAGCTCTCAGTCCACACAACACCATTGAAAATGCACATCAAGTGACCACACACACTCTGGCAAACGCTGCAGCGTATGGCGAGGTCTGAGCCCCAGGCAGTCAGTGGGTGTTTTGAGCACAGCTCCCCAGGTGAGAGCAGTGCAGGTTGGACAGTACATTAAGGATCTACCGCTAGATCTCATCTCACTATAGTTGTTAAACGTGACATTCAATTCATCTTGGCTCTATCTAATGGGCTTTTGAATCTATTATTTGTTCTTAAGTAGCATGTTTTGGCTGAGCGCAAAGATAAGTTTCTATATTCATTTATGTAACCATGTACACCGAGTCTGCATATCTGACTGATTGCTTGCCTTTATTTCCTATATTGTACAAGCTTATTGTACTTTATACTTTTATAATGCCCATTATTGGTTAAAACTAATATTCAGAAAGAGACGGGGTATGTTTCATATTTTTCAATGAAAATATAAGGAAGCAGTTATGTTATAGGCTCTCTTTTGGTATAAATATGCATACAGTGAAGAATAAATATGTAGCTACATGATGCCTCATCACAAAGATTACACAACGTCTGTTAAGTTGTTAATATCAAAATGAAAATAGGCAGATCCTCATATTATGTTTTCATTTTATTGTTAAGATAGTGAAACAACGTAGCCAGGGTTATGTGAATGAGGGTGACTGTTCCCTTCGAAGATTTACCCGACGTGCCCTTGGGAGTTTGTTTTCCATATCAAACTTGCATCCTGAGGAATTTTGTGTACTTGATATTGAGAAAAGGCCCCAATCTGGTAGCGAACGTCTGCAGCCATGCCTCCGTTTTTAGATGTCTCCGCTTTCCTCCATCCACACTGAATGAAATTTTTTAAAATGAAAATGGCCTCTTCAGCGTTTCCAAACCACTCCGTTTTTGGTGATCGAAAACTCTGGGGTAGTGTGGACGGATGGCATAACCGTAGCAAAAGTTGTGCGTTTTAAAACTAAACCGTATTAGCGTCAATGGGTCCTCTGTATCCCCAAGTCCTTTCTTGTGCTCTTTTATGACCCCTTTGCCTTAACATACCACCTGTTTTCAACGACATATAATGGCAGATTCATATGACCCTCCACTTACCCATTAAATGTGTCCTTACATAGCTTCAAAAAATAAAAATCTTCTTCACAATGCCTTTAATTAATGACTGCCCACTGAAAGCCCATAAAATACACTAACAGTGCCTTAACTAGACCTGGGTGTTCTCAGTAAAGAAACCAACCTTAAACTCTCCTGATCTTCTGCATTTTCAACAGAATTCACACTTTATCTGTCACAATGTTGAGCTTATAAAAGTCTGCTTTAGACTTACTGAGCACCGCCTGCTGAGCCGCCTGCAGGACGGCCTGGATAGCGAGGGCCTGTGCTTCTTCTGTAGCTGCAGCCTGTGCCGCTGCCTCAGCCGCTGCAGTCACCGCCAGCTCCTCAGGGGTCAGTCCGGTCACCATCAGGGTGGTTTGCTGTCCTTCTGCAGACATCAGCTCCTGTGGCAGAGCGAGGGCTTCTGAGTCCTGAGCCGCGAGACTCATGGCTTCTGCTGTCTCCACACCGGCCTCCATCTGCTGTATGGACAGAAGGAGGAATTGATTATTTGTGCAAGTAAACAAAAGTTAAACAGCCTGAACAAGAGACAGTCATTTATTATATCACATGTTTTTCATGTTAACTTCTTTTCAATAAAGAACACCAAAAAAATCTGTAAAGGCTGTTAAAATGGTTAAGGCTGTTTTGGAAAAAACAACACTGTGGACAAAAACTCAGTATCAGGCCTTGTCCACACAAACACAGGTATCCCTTTTTTCTATGCGATTTCGCAGTTTGTCCATACGAATCAGAGTATCGGGTGACTGAAATGTATTTAATTACCTGTTTAATGTGAAACCAGTCATTATCTCCGCCTGTTGGTTTAGCGCGCCCTTAACATGCATCACAGTGTGTTTTTGGACGGAGATTTTTATTTTATTTTTTAATAAAAGTGGGGATAAATCGGTCTATAAAAATACCTGTGAATATGTGGACATGGCCTAAAAGTGTAGAATAGTTTGTTCCCTACTTCAGCCTGATCTCCTTGCCCCGGCTGTGCCTCCATGGCAACATGAACCTGAAGCACGGTGCCCTCGTCACCTGCTGCACTTTCATTAATGGCGACGACCCTGACGGCTCCCTCTTCACTCAGCTCTCCCTGACTCTCCGTCTGCATGGGCTCTTCACCTGCTGCCACGGCTTCTGCACTGGCCTGCTCCATTGCCTCAGCTTCACCTGGAGCCTCAGACACTACTGCAGATCCAGCCATTGAGGAAATCTCCTGCATTGTGGAAAAGAACAATCAGACAGGGAGAAGTTTTTGACCCACGTTTGTTTATAACCTTTTAGGACCTTCAACCTTTTAAAGGGCCATGAAACCCCCCTCTTTCAGTTCAAGTCTACCTCAGAATTCTTTCAAAAAATGCTCCATGATGGGTGTGGAGCTCTGCGAGCAAAGGGAGGAGTAGGCATGGCCAGCAGAGCAGGGGAAATAGAGGGGAGCAGCTGTCATCAGTTGGCTCACAAAATGAGACACAAAACTGTGAGGAGACCCAGGATTTTATAGTTTACAAAATTAAAATGCAAAGAAATAAACAGTAATTTAAATCCCTGTTACATTTGTTATTCATAATTCCACAAACACATCGCCACAATTTGTTATATCATTATAAAGATAATCGTGTTTATATAAACACTAAAAATGAGGAGGAGGACTTCTCTCCTCCTCAATCCCTGGGTCTAAATGAAGACACAGTGGACACACTGCCCTATCTATTAGATCCATTAGCCCTGCTGGTAATTCGGTGGATTTTAAACATAGACGAACACAGCAGCACGTATATAGCCAATGTGTCTGAATTTTAACAATCTCGACTGATAAAAGACAAAGTCCGCCAATTCTCATACAGCTCTCTCAACAAAAGTGCTTGCTGCACACCAACAGCTGTGCTGTATCAGCTTAGACAGCATCATGGGAAAAAAACATGCAAGGAACCCCTTGGATCATGGAAACATACGACCCTTCATGAACGACTAAATACTGCGTGCCATGTGCGGACGCAGTCTGACCCAGTCATTGGGTGTCACAGGTTGGCAGGTCTACCTTGCCTTCGGAAAGCATGTGCTCCCATGAATAGCTAAGAAGCAGGGTCTTCTCATAGGATAAGAAAACTCGGCTATGAATAATGAGAAACTGACGTGTCATCACTCCACTAGCAGTTGCATGCTACATCACCGATTTTGATCTCGCCCCAAAAATAATTTTAAACCTGGAAGATGAAATTAGCTGACAAAAGCTCAAAACTATCCAGTTTTCTCCACAATTAAAGCTGACAGGTGCTAACGTTGTCTTAAATGATGCTCAACACACACACAAACTTGAGGGTTTCTTGAACCTTTAATATTAATAATAATAATAATAATAATAATAATAATAATAATAATAATAATAATAATAATTTTACATCAGATCCCCCAACAACAACACACAATTTTCCAATGTCAACTTATGCCTACCAATAAATTAAATATAACAATAATTATATGTAGGTCTAAAGCTTTTTATTATGGTTTTATAGACACTTATTTTCTGATTTCGTTCGTTCTTCTTCTGGTAAAGCAATTGCTTACATTTTAAAAATAGCTTTTCGAAAAAAAATGATATGGCTAAAATTGCATAATGCCATTTAGATAATCATATTAATAAGATGACGTTATACACGGCTGTGAGTGTCTGTGGACGTCGCTATGACAACTCTGTGCGCTGGTCACTGGTCAAGCCGATCATGTGGAGAAAATAAATGAATAAATAAATAAATAAATAAAATGTAAAAATTCTGGTCTTTGGCCAATCGATCGGTGCATCTCCAGAGCCCAGTATTTCAAAAGTAATCTAGTGGGATATTGGATCAAATCTTGGAAATGGGTAAGATCAGACCATGTAATGCAATCTTACATTTGATTTAGATCAAACCAGCCCTTTGGGTTATTCAAAACTTTGAACTCAGATTTATTTGATCTAAAAAGAAGAAAAAAAAAACAGGATTATCCTGATCCCATCAGAGGGGAGGATTCAGTTGTGTGTTTTTGAACCAAATAGACTAAATAAAATAAGTATTTTTTTAAGTGAATGATCACAAACTTAATGGTTACTGAGTATATATAAATTCCTTCATATTTGAAGCCTATATGAAGCATCTCACATCTAATGAGAAATAGTAAACAACCACAAAACAATAATATCAAAGCAGTGTTGTATTAGAACAAACCAAAAAACGTAAATTGTTTGTTAATTGCAGTTTCAGTTTCTTACAATGGTTGTTTGTGGTTAATGGTATTTTGCCTACCTGTTGTTTTTTGCTAAGCCGGTAGGCTACACTGTTGGTTCCATTTAAGGCTCTGGAAAACAGGATTGGGTAATCCTGAAATTTGTTATTTGGATCACAGTGATCCAACCCAAATGTTCATTTAAAAAACTGTCATAAAAGTAAGACAGATGAGTTAATCATTGATAGCAAAACATTGGATTTCCAAATCTGGACCAATTTGATTCGAATTTTTTGAAAACTGGGCCCCGGTCTATGTTTGTTAATATACGAGTTGACGC
This sequence comes from Danio aesculapii, assembly GCF_903798145.1. Classification (NCBI taxonomy): domain Eukaryota; kingdom Metazoa; phylum Chordata; class Actinopteri; order Cypriniformes; family Danionidae; genus Danio; species Danio aesculapii. The sequence continues at coordinate 46,144,844 of NC_079442.1, read as the reverse complement.
AGCTGTTATAAGCTATTATACAGCAAAATCGCAGCAATTTGTGTTTATGTTTACGAAAATGAATTACATAAAACAAAATCCTTGTATGTATTTAATTGAGTACTATAAAAAATGGACTGGATCCGCCTATGTTGTACTGCTTGATGATAGACAAAGAGATTGAAGTAGATTTCAAAACGGACAAAATCTTCTTTAGGGACTTAAGGATCCGCAGACACTCTGTTATTAATAGCAAGTTTTACGTATACGGGTCTGCCTCAAGAAATTAAATCCATTTGATCAGATTAGAGTGTGCTTATACCGGTACTGATGGTCCTGGAGTGGGCGTGGCCTGTGTTACCGTGGTGATGGCTCTGCTTTGTGTCGCGGGATTGGTTGGTTCTGTGGATGATGTGGGCTCTGTGCTGGTGGCGCTTTCACTCTGTCCATCCCCAGCCTGCTGAGCTAAAGGACAAAAACATCAGCTTAGTTACCAGAGTTACCCTGAATCTGAGACTGATAAACAATCATTCACATGATAACTGATACTCAATGCTGACATGGAAAAGATGTACAAATATAATCAGGGTTTTTCCTGCATAAAGAACTACGAGGTGGCCATCTCCATCAAATTTTGTACCACTTCCAAGATTACAAGAACAATGCAAAATGTGTTTGTTTTAAGTAGCAAAAAAAGCCTTATTTTAAAGTCAGGAAAACCCTGATAATAGTACACATTTGGTTACAGATGTTTTTATATATTGTAATAAGTCTTAACTACAAAGCATATTCATTGTTATCAGTATTCATTCACTATTATTTTGATCATGCATAATATAAAAACTCAGCAAGCTTTTGCAGTTCAAAAGACATCTAAGGCCCCTTTTACATAGTCAGGTCTTGATGCCCAATTCTGATTTGTTGCCTACATCTGATTATTTTGCCTGACCGTTTACACGTTCTTTTCATTGTGCCCCATATCTGATTCATGTGTTTACACTTGCCATACAAATCAAGACGTTGCACATGCGTAAAGGCGGGTTTTAGAATCTGCGCCACACTAGCCACAATGGAAGAAATTGTCTTGCTTTTAGCTCTGCGAAATATGCGAAGTTCGCCCAACTTTAAAATGATTTTGAGGCAGAGGGAAATATGGTTTATGTATAGTGTCCTCCACTGACTCATCTACCAACAGGGCAAGAAGGCAGGTAACTTCTGCTGTCGACCACTGACCACTTTCCTCCTCCATGTTTACTCTGTTGTTGTTGTTGTTTACCGTGTCAGCATCTCCACACACGCTCTTCCTTCTACGTCATTAAACTGCGGAGAAGTACCACATTGTCGCAAGTTCTCAAATCCGATCTGTCTGTTTACATGATAGTCACATATCCAATTTATATCGGATTTATTTCCACATATGAAGGAGGCCAGAAACCGCTCTCTGAATATCCGAATGAATGCGCTTTTAGCGTGTTTACATGTTATAGAACAGATCCGATCTGTGTCACACAGAAGCAAAAAAAATCAGAAATGGGTCACATTTAACTGGCAGTGTAAACGGGGCCAAATAGACATCTAAACATGGATTTCTTTAACTAAAACAAGGCTAAATTTGAGCTGTCAGCTAAAATATAATAAACGTTTAATAGTCCGGAGAGCGAGCGATCTGAGTTTAACACCATATCAGATTCCCTGGCTTTTTCATAGCAAAAACTAAATTTACAAACTCTTTTCAATAATAAATACAATTATAACAATAATAGGATATCAACAACAACAATATATTAAATGATAAAATAAGATAAAAATCTGAAGATTAAGAGTAACTTTTGAAGAAAAAAACCCGCTTGGAAGTTATAATGTTTAAAGTTTAAAGTGGCTGACAAATGCAGCTTGTTTGAAAAAGCAAAAACAGTTGCCAAAAACTAAATAAATAAATCGTAATATGATTATTTTGTCCATACTGCACAGCCCTAGTAGAAAGGCCTAAATACATGCAAGATCATTTGAATATTTTGCTCGTCTAAAACTACTGACAGCAGATCCGAACAGCCTCAAAGCAACTCTACCTCTCAATGAGAGAGAGAGAGAGACGGGGATTTGCACTCGCGATATCTTTACTGCTTTATTCATTCAACCTAAGAAATGTAATGCTTAGACTGGTGGTTCTCAAACTTTTGTCACCATAGTAAGCAGATTGAAATACAGTAGCGTAGTAGGCCTGATGAAGCAGCTACAGCACTGCACAGTTCAAAAAACCAGGCAGATTAATTCATATTATTAAAAATATTGATTATTGTCAGCCACTTTAAACATTATAAATAGATCGAACATTAACACTGTACTTTGCTTATATGTAAAAAACAAATAAATAAAGTTGTCAATGCCTAAATTTAAATACGCTTTTAAAAGTTAAATATGAAATGTTACCGTTCTTAAAAAGTAAAAAAATATATATTATTTTCTGACCAGAATTAATTTGAAATTCAACTTAATTAAAAGAATTAACATTAAGTAGCCAATTCACCTGGAAATGTTGCCTGGACCTCAGAAATAAAGGCTATATGTCATCATATTTATATACAAATAATTTTTGATACATTTTGAAATATATGTAGCATGAACATATGACATATTTGATTCCTCCTCGTACCACCAGAAGGAAGCCCGCATAACACTAGTGGTACACGTACCACAGTTTGAGAACCACTGGCTTAGACCATCACTGTGCCTCTCGCGATCTGATCTCTTGCTCATTCTCTCTCATCGCCATGATTATCGGTTATTTTAAATAATGTTTGGGTATCACGGAGCCAGTCAGAATATGCGGGACTCGCAGAGTTTCCAGGAGAGGTTGGACGAGGCACTAGATATGGGCGATCGATCCGCTCGCCTCAGAGCAGCTCAAAACACTGAATATACAATGGTTGCACTTGCAACAAAGAGAAAATCACTCGCAACAAAAAGACCATCAATCAGGCGAGTCACACCAGTAGACTGTATAAACAGGTCGCACTGCATCTGCATATATTTTAGCCTTTGTGATGCGAGCGACCACACATCATTTACTGCTGTAAGCTATGTATAATATACGGCTGCACACGTGCACCTTCCTCTGCTTGTAAACTCATAAACAAACACCGGCAATCAGTTGATGAGATCGGACAGATTGGAGAGTACCGATCGAGCCATTAAATGTGATTATAGGCTAATACCAATCTTCGGTCGATCGATCGGACCACCCCTACTCTCCAGATATTAAAAACATTAAAAATAGGGCATTGCAAAAGTATGTTTCAATAATCCAAATTGCAGAATAAGATCAATATAATAAGGTTTATATGTATACCTGCTCCTTCTCCAGTTTCTAAGTTGCTCGTAGCAGTGGTGGCTGTGTTGGTGGTGCCCGTCTCATGGGTTTCGCAGGGAGGATTGGAACATACCATTTGCACGGTGCCATTCTGTCCAGCGCCAATACCAGATGAGGTCTGTGTTGGCGTGTTGGTGGTGCCCGTTTCATGAGTTTCACAAGGAGGGTTAGAACACACCCTTTGCACAGCACCACTCTGTCCAGCACCCATAGTAGAAGAAGCCTGTGTTGACGTGTTGGTGGTGCCAGTCTCATGTGTTTCACAAGGAGGATTGGAACACACCCTTTGCACAGTGCCACTCTGTCCAGCACCCATAGTAGAAGAAGCCTGTGTTGACGTGTTGGTGGTGCCAGTCTCATGTGTTTCACAAGGAGGATTGGAACACACCCTTTGCACAGTGTCACTCTGTCCAGCACCCATTGAAGATGATGCCTGTGTTGATGTGTTGGTGGTGCCAGTCTCATGTGTTTCACAAGGAGGATTGGAACACACCCTTTGCACAGTGCCACTCTGTCCAGCACCCATAGTAGAAGAAGCCTGTGTTGACGTGTTGGTGGTCCCAGTCTCATGAGTTTCACAAGGAGGGTTAGAACACACCCTTTGCACAGTGTCACTCTGTCCAGCACCCATAGTAGAAGAAGCCTGTGTTGATGTGTTGGTGGTGCCAGTCTCATGTGTTTCACAAGGAGGATTGGAACACACCCCTTGCACAGAACCATTCTGTCCACTTCCCAGATCTGCATTTGATTGTGTAGGTGTATTAGTGGTGCCCGTTTCATCTGTCTCACAGGGTGGACTTGAGCAGACTCCACCGGACACATCAGAAGTGTTCGCGTCGCTGGGAGATTCGCTGGAGCACACTGGCATCAGCGTTGAGGAGATGGCAGCTTGGCTCTTATTGGAGCTTTGGACTGTTCCCGTCTGGTCAGAGCCCATGTTGGAGCGGGCGGTGGTGGAGGTGTATGTTGTGCCCGTGCGGAGGTTTTCTGGACGCATGACACCTGCTTCGGCTCCACTCTCTGAGACGGGTGTCGCTGGTTCAGAGGAGGAGGAGGACGCAGGCGGCGATGAAGAGCCTGGTTTGCTGTTCACGGTGCCCATTTCTGTAGAGCCCATATTGCAGCTGGCAGTGGTGGCTGTGTTGGTGGTGCCCGTATCATGGGTTTCTGATGGCGGGTTGGTGCAGACCTGCTGTGTCCTGCCCATGTTGGCAGAGGCGGTGGTTGAGGTGTTGGTGGTGCCCGTGACGTGCGTTTCACAGGGAGGGTTGGAGCAAATCTGTTCAGTGCCTATTTTGGCAGAAGCTGTCGTTGCCGTGTTGGTTGTTCCAGTCTCGTGGGTCTCACAAGGCGGGTTGGAGCAGACCAGTGTGACGGTGGTGGTACCATCAGCCGCGCCATCGCCAGCATCTGCACCGGTGGTGGAGGGCTGCTCTGATGTGGGAGAAGCCAGGATGGAGACGGGGAGATCCTGTGCAGGCTGGGCTTCAGCACCACTTGGAGTCGTGATCAGGGTTACTTGAGTAGGCTGAGATGCCGACTATCAAGATAAACACAAAACATTGCGAGAAGGTTTATTGAACATGTACACATAGACATCACCTATATACTATATAACTGCAGGTTAACTATGTTTGTTTACTAGAACTTTAACTGATAAAAAGCTATTAGTTACAACTTAATTAGTTAAAGTTATTAGTAACTAATAACGCTATGGTAACTAATGACCAGCGGTGTAAAGTACCAAATCCTCAAATTACTGTAACAGAGTAGTTTTTCTCAGGAATTGTGATTTACTAAGTAGTTTTGAGAATGTGTACTCTCCCTTGAGTACATTTTAGTGCAGTATCTGTACTTTTACTCCACTACTTTCCTTCAACCTGCAGTCATTATTTTTCCTTATGTATGGGGATTACAAAATTCAGTGCTGTGATTCCCGTTCAATCAAATCGCACATAGAAGGTAAATCGCACCATATAAAACTACCTCAAGACATGGGTGATTTATAATTGCAGCATACTGCTTGGAAGAGTTTAAAGTGTTCAAAGTGTGTCCAAGAGGTCCAAAATCTTGGCACGCAATGACCCAGAGACACCCTGCAGGCACAAGATGTCAACTTGAAGCAAGATTGACATACCCCAAAGTTGTGGAAACATTGCATTTCGCTTGGAAATTAAAATGGGGTTGACAGAGCTTAACGTCAAGCCGACATCAATGTCTAACACCAAACCTATAATCAACCAAATATCAACGTCTAATGATGTTGGTTGCCATACCTGACGAATAAATGTCAGTATTTGACGTCAATATGACGTTGGTTTAAGATGTTGGCTCAATGTTGGATTTTGGTCACTTTCTAACACAACCTAATCAACAAAATATCAACGTCATTTCACATTCTTATTGGACATCAAAATAGCGTTGTCCTTAGACGCTGGCAAGACAGAATTTTGGTCACCTGACATAACCTAAATCTAACCTAATAATAACAACATCTTATGACATTGTGCGCCTGCTGGGCATGGACTAAATGCACTACAGAATGTTACGTTTACACACATCCACAAAATACATGTAAATGCTTCAGCTTTTTCCAGCGTAATGCTCACGACTCTTGAGTACTTTTGAAACTTTTTACACATACTTTGAGTAATATTCACAACAGATACTTTTACTCTACTCGCACTACATTTTTAAGCAAGTAATGGTACTTTTACTTAAGTATGGTTTTTCAGTACTCTTTCCACCACTTCTAATGACCCTAACTTTTCTGATTTTGATTTTAATGCAATAATGTGCACCTTTCGTAAGGTTGCTTTAAAACAATAATTATTGTGAAAACGCTATACAAATAAACTTGAATTGAAGGTTCCCACTCTTCGCTATATGTCAAATCTCTTGACTTTGACTAAAAAAACTGAATTTTATTGACCCATAATAAACACTGAGCAGACAAAATAGTGAAATATATCTTTAAATCGCATGTTTTTACATCACATCTGTTCAGGACACCGCTAAAGACTGCAAGTAAAATTGAATTGCCTGACTTAACACAAAATCTTAGTTAAGATTTTTTAATTAGCCTATAAAATTAATACAACAGTAATTAATATATTAAATAATCATTCAATTACACAAATCTAAGATTTTGTATAAGTGAATAAATACCACTCACGAAAGGAAGGAAAAAAAAGTCACAACTTAACAGTAATTAACTCAACTTAATTAGCTATATTTTAGGGTTTTGCCACCTAATATAGGCTATACATATAAGTATTACAATATGATTTAAATAATGTGATAGAAAAATTACATTTTGAAAAAGGGAAAGCAAAATTTTTAATGACAAACATAAATCCATGACTCTGGCCCAATTTATTCCATGAATTGGACAAAAAAAATTAATTCCCTGACTTTCAATGTCTAGAATAAACATTTTAAAATTCTACTTGTGCTTAAAGAATTTGCTCACCCTAAAATTGAAATATTCTCATCATTTATTCTCCCTCGTGTGGTTTTAAACCTTTAAGTTTCTTTCCTCTGTTGAAAAGAAGATATTCTGAAGAATGCTGGTTGATAGCACACATTGACTTCAACAGTAGAAAAAAATTACTATAGAAGTCAATGGGTGCCATCAGCCAGCATTCTTTAAAACTTCTTTTGTGTTCAACAAAAGGAATAAATACATAAAGGTGTAAAACCCCATGAGGGACAATAAATGATGCAAATATTTTCATTTAAGGGTGAACTCTAATATTTAAGTCACTCACTTGTATTGTGGCGGTAGCGAGGTTGGTCTGGGCAGCAGATACAGTGATGGCTGTGGGATTGATCACCTGGCTGGATAAAGTGGCGATCGAGGCCAGTGTGGTGACAGGAGTAGCCAGGCTGGCATTAGCGACATTGGCTCCTGCCACACTAGTTGATACAGTACCAGTTACTGTACCCAGAGTCGTGACTCCTATTCAAAGAACGGATCATGAAAACACAAAGCCAACAGTGCATCATCTATACAACATCTACATCAACATACAACAGTTCAACATCTATACTGCAAATACACAGCCTGAACATTCTCACCTGTGGTGCCCTTTACGACCAGTGTGGTAACAGTTGGTTTGTCGGCAGACACGGTGCCTGGTGAAACCAGCCGCACACCACCCATGGGAACAGTGCGCAGGATGGTGCCGGGCTGCCCTGGCGCCCCCTTCAGGACCACCTGAGCACAAATAAAATATTTACAGTCCTCTTAGGGCCCGTTTCCACTGAGTGGTAAGGTATGGTTCGGTATGCTTATGAATTTCACTTTCAAAGGGTACCTAAAAGCGAACTGTACCGTACCACTTTTTGGGTAATCTTTCGGAAGGGTACCTAGCACAACAAAAGGCTACCAAACGGCAGAGCAAGATGCAGAGCTGAACGCTATTGGTTTACAGAAAAACGTCACTAGGTTGTGGACAAGCAGCAGAATGAAAACAAAGAAACCGGCATTTTAAAAATACACAGCAGAGACATTACACCTTAATAAAATACACATATAAAAACAAGCCATGGTCGAGCCAAGCTCAAACAAACCATGTCGTCGTATGGATGAACAGCCACAAAGCCAAGAAGAAGAGCAGAATCTACCCTGTGCTCGTATTTGTTTACAAGGCCGTCTAAAAGCAAGATTAGTTTCGCTTTCTTGCTTGCGCTCGCCGCGCGTCTATATTCTAAATAACGAACTTCTTAAGCTGATGATAATAAAGTGCATGTGATTACTGAAGTGCTTCTGACATCTGATCCTTTCAGAAACAGACAAAGGCGAGAGTGAAGCACAAAAAACAAAGGAGAAGCCTGACTAAAAGGAGCAAATGATTGTTTCAGCAACCTAAAACATTAAAAAAAACTGCCATGTTTACCTATTATTATCACCTTTTGGACTATTATGAACTCGGAATGACGGAATTACTTTGTAACAGAGGTCACATGTGCTGGTGAAGATTGAAGATACATATGAGAGTTTTGCTCTGACTGGGCTATATGTTGAGAGTTGTTTTTGAGCCTAAATAAGGACTAAATGTATGCCGTGTGCAGTTTTTCTGTAATTGATAACATATCGAAGACTGTAAAGGTCTGTATGTGTTCATATATGTTGCATTTATTTATTTTATAAAATTGCAGACGTTACAGTAGGCTATTTCGCACCATCATTGATCTGCGGTTATAATCAAATCATGTTGATAGGAAGGTTTGTAATGAACATTTATACACAAGTATTTGTGTATAAATCATCTGTTTCATATATGAACAACCCTTACAGCTTTACTTTGGCATTTCCTTGAGCGATAATGACATCGACTAAAACTTTCTGTTGTACACCACGCCCACCTAAAGGGTACCATTGGTACACTTTTGGCAGTAGAAACGCAAGCCTGATAAAGGTGATCTGTACCGTTCCACTCAGTGGAAACGGGCCGATAAATCTCTCATTTAAAGTGGTTCAATTTAGTATTATTGGAAAAAAATGCCAGAAAAAGATTTTCCAAAAGGTGTTGAAAATGTGTTGAAAGTGTAGCACCATGTTTATTTGACAATCAAAAATGCAGCTCAGGCAGCTGTTTCTGATGCTCCATAAGCGTCCCCTAATGGCAGAGAGTCAATTTGTATTTACAATCAACCTTTCTATCTTTCCATCTAACACAAAATTCTATTTAAATATACATGTATTTACACAGTAGTCAACATTGGAAGAGGACCAAAAAAGTTTTTCAAAATTATCCAAAGACAAGAATGGATGTTGTTCACTAGCTTTAGGAAAGGTTTAATCCATGTCAAATGCTGACTACTATGGCCCATTTCCACTTAGTGGTACGGTACGGTTCGGTTTGGTACGCTTTTATAGTCGTTTCCACGGTCAAAAAGCGTACCGAACTGAACCGTACCACTTTTTCGGCACCCTTTCGTAAGGGTACCAAACACGAGAAAGGGTACCAAAAGGCGGAGCTAGACGCGCAGCTGAACGCTATTGGTTTACAGAGATATGTCATTCGCTTACGCAACAAGCCAGAATGAAAACAAAAAACCTGCCATGTTTAAAATACCCGCACAGTGAGAGATTACAGCGGAATTATTTATACATATAATAACGAGCCATGGTCGACCCGGGCTCAAACAAACCTTGTCGTCTTGATAAACAGCCACAAAGCCATGGAGTAGAGCAGATTTACCCTGTGCCGCGAAGTTTTTTATACGAGGCAGTCTGAGGCGCGAGCGGTTTCGCTTTCTTGCTAGCGCTCGCCGCGCGTCTAACATTATATCTGAAATAACAAACTTCTTGAGCTGATGATAATAACCTGCACTTGATTATTGACGTGCTCTTGAAACCCGATCCTGTCAGACACTGACAAACGCGAGAGTGAAGCGCGGAAAAAACAAGAGAGGAGCTGGAAAAAAAGGAGCACATTATTTTTGAGCAGATGTGAACACACTGCCTTATTTAATTATTTTTGTTATTATCACCTTTTGGACTAATATGAACTCAGAATGATGGAATTGTTCTCTAACAGAGGCTACATGTGCTGCTGAAGATTACTAGGTTTTCACTGACTGTAGGCTATATATTGTGCTGTTTTTGAACCTAAATACGGACGAAATGTCTGTTGTGTGTGTTCTTCTGTAATTGATAACATATCGGAGACTGTAAGGGGCTGTTTGTGTTTACATATGTTCATTTATTTAGTTATTTAATATAATTACAGACGTTACTGTAGGCTATTTCGCACTGTCATTGATCTGCAGTTATAATCAACTCATGTTCATTGAAAAGTTAGTAATAAACATTTCTACACAAGTATTTATGTGTATGAAGCATCTGTTTTGTAAGAAGTGCTTTTCATATGATATGTAAGTGACCCGTGCAGCTTAATTGTAGACATTTCCTCGAGTGAGAATGACGTCGACTGAAACTTTCTGTCATACACCACGCCCACCAAAAGGGTACCCTTGTTAGTGGAAACGCAAGCTTGATAAAGGTGACCCGTACCAAACCGAACCGTACTGTACCAGTCAGTGGAAACGAGCCACTATATTTATTCCCTGAGAGAAGGGCCACTTTTCATAAAGTGCAAATCTGTGGGAAACACTGTGTCCTTAGAACGTGTCTATGAAGTTTCAACTGTACATGTTATAAAACTCAGAAACAGTGTTTAGTGATTTAAAGAACAACGCCTATTTGGACAACTTTGTGCTTTATAACAATGTAGAAAAGCAACATTATTGTTGGTTGGAAGCTGATTTGAGGTCAGTTGAGCCTCACCTGTGTGACTCCCTGTTGTCCTGCACCTGTCAGCTTAGGCACAGCTGTGATGATTTTCCCTGGAGTCCCTGTGCCAGGAGTAACAACCTTAGTGGTGATAATTGTGATGGGGGACTTGATGCCAGCGCTGCTAGTCACGCCTAGAAACAAGACAGGAATTAATAACAGGAAATCATGTGAGCTTGCTAATGATGCATAAAACACATGCTTGTTAGTTAGAAGTGAACGACATGAGCTTGTGCGACTTGATTTAAAACGCACAAATAACAGGCTTGAGGAACAATTTGGATGAAAATCTCCTGATTGTATCAATTCTAACTAAACAATCAGATCAGAAGCAGACCTGTTGCACCTTGTAAAGCAGACATGGGAATGGTCTTAATAATGGTGGTTCCTGGTTTGTTGGTGGTAGTTGGAGAGACACTGCTGATGCCCAGGATGGTGGGTTTGGTGCCGGTTCCTCCAGCCTGTGAAGTTGTAATGATTGTGGTTGGCTTGCCATCAGCAGATGTGACCAGTTTCAGGATGGTACCAGCAGGAAGAGGAGTCTTAGTCTAAGGAAAAAATTGGGTCATGCATAAATATCGCTTTCTTTAAATTAAGAACACATATGATTAGGCTAGAAATGTATGGATTTAAAATGAGCAGCAGTGCTCACCTGTATCAAAGTGACAGGGCTGCTTCCGGCCTGTCCAGTGACCGCAGATGTTTGTACTGGTTTAGTCTGGACAACAGACATCACTTTCCCAAGGCTGGAGAGCTGAGAATACTGTAGGGATGAAGCACAATCAAATGTTTTATTCTAGATAAATTATTTTTTTCTTTAAAAACAGGTTGATCTGCTTAACAGGGCTGCAACACTTACACATATATAATAAGATTTCATTAACTCTTGTGTAATCTTCAAATTGACAACCCTTTCATTATGTTTATGGCTGTTTTTGTCCCATTGACTTCTATTATAAATGACATTTTTTGATTGCAAAGCCATGACAGCATATAATCATGCATTTGTTAATCATTACATGATTGTTGGTGTTTTTCCCTTTTGGGAAAAGGTACAATTGTCATTTTTACTGTTGATCATCAGTTGGCAGCATTAACCTTTTAGATATGCCTGTGCAAGCGTTTCTGGCTTTTATATAGAATAAAACAGCAGATTACATTGTGTTTTAGTGTGTGTGTGTGTGTGTGTGTGTGCGCATAAATACACTTACTATGTTTACTATGTTCTGACAGCTGAGCAGCTTAATTTATATCCTATCAAGGTAAGTGCGCAAAGATCGCTCTCTCTCGCACGCACACAATAAAAAGCAAAAACTAAGCTATTTTTGCTCTGCAACTGTAGATCATATAATTTTTTTTACCTCTTCCCAACAGGGAAAACCAGCAACAATCAAGAATGCATAATTATATTATATGCTGTCATGGCTTTGCAATCAAAAGTAAATAGGGCAAAAACAGTCACCAACAGGTGACTACCAAAGGGTAGTAGACCTGCCCAGAGTATTGTTGAAAATGTTCAAAGCATAATCCCACAGTGTCAAAATAAGATATCACCAAAAAAATCATTAGATTTTCTGAAACACAGAGAAAATTGTGGCCTGATTAAGACTAAAAATCACCCCAGAGCAGATGAAAACATCCCCAAGACCACACAAGCGTTAATTGTATAATCATATTAAACATTTATTTTCTGTTATTTTTTATGACTATTATAAAACTAAAGTAGTATTTCCACTGGTTATTTCATTTCATGTTTATTCTACAGTACAACAGCTGATTTACAAACACTCCCCCTCCACTCACATCTTGATTTCACAAACATACAATAATCTCCAAACTCAAGTCAAATGCTGAAGAGTTTTTGTGGAGCAAATTTACTGTGATCCTGAACACTGCAATGGAAATGCAGAATGTTTATTTCAATTAAATAACAGGCACTGAAATGTAATGACTGCGCATAGCCATAACACACTTATTTTATTATTATTTTTAAATCTAGCAGCACTTGTTTTAATCAGAGAGAAAAAAAAAGTCTGCTGTTCTTACCAGAGCACCACTGCCACCCATTGTTATTGGGCTCTTGACAAGTGTTATAGTTTTGGTGACTCCACCAACCATGGTGGTGACGACCTGGGCCTGCTGAGCTACGGTTACTGTGCCTGATTTGTGCACAGTGATGATGGGGCGAGTCGGGGTGTTGGGGGTCGAGATGGCGGAAGTGCCGACCTGCGCTGCAGCTGTTTTTAGCATTCGAGTCGCAGGATTAGTAACCTGTAATGAAAAAAAAGGAACAAAGACATATTAAATCAGTAGACAGGAAGTGAATAATCTGGATGATTCATGTCCAGAAGGATGCCAGAAAGGGAAGTTGATTATGATTTTATTTTAGAACTCATTACACAAAGCAGCTTTTGCTGACCTGCAGGACAACATCTAATTTAATAATAATCCATTTTATCAGACATACGGTCTTTCTTTTACTGAATATGCTGCACGGTATAAATTGTTTGCTTAAAGGGGACCTATTATGCCTTTTACAAGATGTAAAATACGTCTCTGATGTCTCTAGAGTGTGTATGTGAAGTTTCAGCTTAAAATACCTCACACATCATATCTTTTAACCCATTGAATCTGCCCCTTTTATGCCGACTGCATTATTTTAGCCCTGATTTTGACTCGCCAACAGGTTGTGAGAAAAATCGCAGACAAATGCCTGAAATCACAGGTTAATCGGTGCTCATTCACATGAGTAACTCGCACACTGTGAACCATCAAGACACGATCTGAGAGAATTGCCAACGAGTCGCCGACACCCGTGAGAGATTTGGCATGCTATACATCTGGAACTGTCGGCTATTCAAAATCATGTTAGAAATGTGTCCTAATTAATAAATAACATCAGCAAATACCGAAGAATTATAGAAAAAAATGGAGCACCCGTGTCTGTTTGACGTGTCATCTGAGCAATAACACAACCATTAGACTTTGATCTATACTGTGCCATTTACGTGACTGTCGCTTTAAATTCAAACGAGATTGTGCTCCATTCAAAAGTGGTCGGAGCTACAAATGCATATGCATCAGCATAGTGGCAGACTCAAAATAGCATTAAAGTAATCCCTGTGAAAAACTGAAAAGAAATGCATCCTAAAACTCCACATATATATTCCTCTTAGTCACTGATATCATCTTCAAGCAGGTGAAAACTCTAATGGCAGTCGGATGCTTCTCGCTCAGGGCTGTTTATTCCATTGGGAGATAGATTATCACTCTAATGGGTGGGGCTTTCCCCCTCTGATCACATGTACAAATGGAGAATGTCAAAGTGTGTCTGCAGACTGTTTTTATGAAGTGTGATTACAAAAAATGGAATCAATATATTTTTACCATTACAGACTGAATATATTACCACATTTTTACCACACAACTGTGCTTAAACATTATATTAAAGTGATTTTTGCAGAGTCTGATCATGTAATCTGACACGTACCATAACAGGCGAAGCTACTTTGACAGTAGCTGGCAGAGTCGTGGATCCAGGAGTCACAGCGACGGTTTTCACAAGAGTGGCTCCGGCTGGAACATTTAGCACAGTAGTCGCGGAAGAAGGCGGGATCTTCTGTGTAGCGGCTGCAGCTGCAGCTAATGCAGCCATGCCACTCATCTGAGGACTGCTGCCGATTGGCTAGAGACCAAAACAGTGTAACAAAGGGCTTAAGTACACATATGCATCAGACACTCTCTTAAACTCCATGTTATTAAGACTCAGCTAGAAAAGCAAATGTTTCCTTGTGAACACAACAACTCGCATTGCAGTATACAAATAATATTGCACTTTTAACCACAAATACTTCTTTTTGCATAACATTGTACTGTCTTACATAAAGTATTTAGGTTGTGTATAGTCAACTACTTACAGCACACATCTAGTTTTAAAGTTGCTTAAACACCCAGTCTTGTGTTCATATTTTGATTTATGTTTATGTAACACCGTGGTCCTGCAAGACAACATTCAATTCCACTGTATGATATCAAGTTTGATGACAAAACTACATGATTTGGAAGACTTTTTTTTATGTATTGTAATTATGAGCTTAAAAACGTCAATGACTTAATAGAGTTTTTGATAACACTTTAGAATAATGGTCAACTTGTTGCTGTTAGTCAATATATTAAGATTAAATATATATAGTTGATGCACCAGAAGTTAATATGAACAATCACTAACTAACGTTTTTTTAACTTAAATAAGATTAACAAAGGTTTAAGAAATACCGTGATAAATGTATTATTAATTGTTGTTCATGTTAGTAAATACGTTAACTAACATTAACTAATGGACCATTATTTTAAAATGTTACAGATTTTTCTTTTAACGTTCTTGTGAACTTTTATCGTCTCTTTCATTACTGACACAATGCTTAAAAATGCAATAAAATGCTTTTAAATTACAAAATACACTTCACCAATTTAGTTTCTTTATATTTCCTAAAAGAAAAGCTGGAAGTAGAACACTGTTGGGAAAAACATTATTAGATATGTCAAAACACCAGCACTAATAGGCAAATATACCAACAAGTCTCCAAAATGTTGGTGTAATTGCGGATGTAACAAAGCAACCTATTATATATTTTGGAATGTACGTATATTCAAGAACATTGGAAAGAAATACAGGAGGTTCTTGAACATATATTTGAAAGAGATATACCTCTAGAAAGTAAGTAATATTTTGGCTGTGTAAATTCAGATACAGTAACGGCAGACAATAAATACCTGATGCATGCTCTCATGGCTGCCAGTAAAAAAGCAAATCACACACAAATAGCTACAGCAAGAGTGATCAACCTTAAATAATTGGATAGATGCAACTATTGAGATTTATACAATAAAAATTGATTCTGTAATTAATTTAAAGGATGTAGTACTGGGAAAATGGGTTGAAGATATTTTAGTTAGAAGACCTGACTTTGCTGCTGTAAACAAATAGAAGATGCTCAACTGATATTGTATTGTGTATAATGAAGATGGTCATGTGAGATTATTCTGGAAGGAATTATATTATGCTATGCGTTCTCACCCTGGATGTAAATAGTTCTTTAATTTTTATTATTTTATGCTATTTTTCTTTCAATAATTTAACAAAATTTGAGTACTATGTATAGTTAGTACACCTGACAATAAATTATGTACGAAAATTGTAATGTTGTATTATTGGACTCAATTGAGTGCTCACAAAAAAACATTAAAAAAAAGAAAAAAAAGCTGGAAGTAAGCCTACTTATATGATTTAATTAATATATAAATATAAAAATCATAAAATATTAATATTACAGTTCAGAATGATAGAAAATGACAATACTTAACTGCAATTCAGTAATCATGTTAGACTATTCTCAAACTTGCTTTTATTCAGATTAATCATGGAGCTCTAATAGAAGATTTACATTGACAGTGAATGTGCCCATACCGTGCCCTGGGTGCTCTGCGCGGGAACAACCATACGAACACCTGCAGGAAGTGATGTAACCGTAACTGGGGATTTTGCTCCGGGTGTGGCCTGACGCACAGTAACAACTGAAGTCCCAGGGGTAGAATGAGGCGCTGCCACTTTAAGAATAGCTGAGAATGAAAACAATAATTTATAAGTTATTATAAGCAAAGTAGAATCAGAAATATGGATATTTTCCTTTACAGGAAGCAGCCTGACGATGGACCCTTTCGAAGAGACTGTGACGATGTGTTAAAAGGGTCATCTGAATCCTAAATCATTGATTAATTTATTTATGATTTAATGCCATATCAGCAGCATTGGATAAATACATAGCAACACTTGTAGATAGTCAATATGTAATTTACACTCATAACGGTTTATTAATCATTTAATGTACAAAAATAACATACAAATAATAACAACACTGATTTAAAAAGTCTTCAATGTTAAATAATAAATGATAAATACTCTAAAATTGTCCCAAAAGACTCTTAAATACTTGAAAATGTAAAATATTTAGATTTAATAAGTACATTTATAAAGCTATCCTTTGTATTACGTCTTTGTATCCAATAACAAAAAAAAGAAACAGGAATTTCTAATGTAGCGTTTATGGGCGGGACAGTAAATTTGACATTGTTCTCTCTTCTGACTGCTGTTCAGTCATATGCTGGGTTCTTTCCAGACACAGTACGAGCGGATAAAACGCGATATTCGCACGTAAATAGACACATGAACACGTCAAATACACTTCACAATAGACGCGAATTCGCATCATGGGCAGGGTTTCTGTCTGCCCGGTGACTCTTTGTAGAATCTAGCATCCAAATGCTACCATGGATTTTATTGAGATAGAAGCTGCGCTTTATGTGCTTTAGGAATGCTGAAAAACAGCATAAATTCGTTCGGCGCCGTGTCCGAGTGCACTAAACTCATTTAGAGGTGCACGCAGTTCTGTGAGTTTATCAACTCCTCCAGAAATTATACCTGGATTATAGCGGCTTTCAGTGATGCTTCTGACTGAGCATAGCCCAGTTTGATGAGCTGGTGTCCGGTGTCGGCAGTAGGATTTCTCTCGGGACACCAACATCAGACACTACGTCATAATCACCCCCCTACAACAGCATTAACGCGAATTGGTTGATGCGGTGCAAATGTCCACTGAACTTCAAATTTTTCAACTCAAGTGATTCATGTGTTAAGCGCCAAACACGTTGCATCACTTGCGTCACCTCATTCGCGAGGAATGCAGCCCAGGATGTCCATTCACATCTTTGAATTGACTTAACATGTAAATCACTCACGCTTGACGCTTCATCCACGTCTGGTGTGAACGCAGCATAACACTATTTTTTCGTGAATACTCTATTGTGTTTTGTTTGTTTATTATTTGAGCAAATAAAAATGCACAACAATGTATTTATGGTACTCTCCTGTTTACCCAACTAAAAGCATCTTTACACAGAAAAGGCGAAAAAGAAACCAACACATGAAGCGACATATGTTTAAAAAATGTGCATTTACGCAAACTTAATCCAAGCATCTTTACACCGAATAGTGAGCTGATCTGCTTTTTCAAGGCACCTTAAACCATCTGTGCAAAGATGATTTATATCAACTTCCACTACTAAGAAACATGAAAATGTGAAAGGGTTTATTGACCAAAAATGAAGTAATTTGTACCTGGTCCACGAGGAGAGGCAGCGAGCGGGCTGGTTGGCATGGCGGTGGTTGGGGAAGGGACTTGTGGCACCAGTGTGACCCCAGAGAGAGGCATACTCTGAGCTGCAGGAGCAGCGGCGGCGGGCACCGGACTCTTGGGTGAGTTTACAGGTACAGACGGCATGGGGTTAACCGTTGGTGACGTGGCAGCAGTCGCAGCAGGGATGTCGTATTTTTGCAGCTGTAACAGGTACGTGTCTGCAGTAGGAACGGCACCCCAGCTCACCTCCAGAGAATTGGTGTTGGCACGAACCAGCTGCACACGGGACGGAGGCTGAGGACGATCTGATAATAACAGACAGGATTGTACATATTGCTTAAGACGGGCTGAAGTGGACGGGAAAGTAGGGCTGCACAAAACCAAAAACTTTTTTTTCTTTAATATTTCACCAGATGGATTGAATAACTATTTGTGAAAAATTTATTACACAATACAGTATCATTAATGCGTCTACGGTTTCTGTAAACTAAAAGCCACAAATCAACTTATTAGTGAATACATATGTTTATTTACTAATTATACATTTGATTCAATTCATGTTTATTTGTAAAGTGCTTTCATTCACAATAATTATTGTTTCAAAGCAGCTTTACAAAAGGTGCACTTTATTGCATTACAATCAAAATCATGCAAGTTAAAGGTGCAGTAGGTGATTGTCTTCAGAAACAATTTTTGTTGTGCTGGTTGAAAGCCTCATCACATTCCAATAGTAATGATTAAAGTAAACGATCTCAATGTATTTATATGTATTTTTATATTCTGGATAAGGCATAAAACAAAAAAATTACCATGCAATTAAATATTGTTGGACCGACAAATAACTCATTTACGGCAGGCATCTCAAACTGTCAACAAATTTAAACTTAAATTTCTGCGCAGCCTCTTTAAGCATACAGGTAAGTCTCTTGCGTGCACACGTGAAGCACGGATCTACAGCTGACAGGGAGACATCAGACAAACTCTGCATCATCCTGAACTTCTTTCTGAAAGACCAATGTGGCCTTGTCTATGAAAAGAAAGATTGTTTCTGAAAGGGTCTCTGCCAAAAACGCAGATATCCTGAATCAATATCAGAGTTACTTTTGCACGCTGGAGGGAAATGACGTTATGCAGCTCAAAACAACGGTCTGAAGGGTGACACCACGACTGAAGTATTTCTTTTAGACAGGTATGTTTTAAAACTATTTTAGCCACGCAAAGCTTATGTAGATTGTGTTCTTGTTTATGAATGGGTTTATATGCACGGAAGTGTTGTTCAGCCACTCAAAATGTCCGGCAAACGATTAGCCATTTCAAGGTTATGAAGTACCTTTTACAGCATTCATAATATAATCGTTAAATAGACCTGAGGATTCGTTTAGTTGTTCAAGTGTAAAAGGAGATGAAAACAAGCAATGTACGATGATCAGCGAGCAAAACTAAAAATGAAGTCACTCATTGTCTTGGAAACGTAAGAGTAATGTAAAAAGATGACAGAGTATTTCTGTTTTTAGCCCTTTTTTTCTGATCTAATTTTTATGTAGTTTAATAAAAAAACATAAGTAAAAGGTGCTCCTCCACCTAACACGATTTACTGAGGTGAAGTTTGATTTATATTCACACATTTGTTCATTTTTAAACAGTGACAGTCTGTGACACAGTTTTGGGGAAATATAATTCCTGCATTCGCTGGCCCATGCCTCCATAGAGTTTTCTAACTGGTGAATGACACGATCTAGTGTTATATCTAATCGGTGTGTGTTAGCACGTTCATGACTTAAGGAGGCGTGGCTTTGGACGGGAGGGGAGGGTCGTAAAATTTCTAAGCTATTGTGCTAATACTAGCATTCTGGCAGATCACCTACTGCACCTTTAAGGGTTTTAGTTACCATCACTTTATTAGTTACTAATAACTTTAATTAACTAGTAACTAATAGCTTATATAAGTTTAAGTATAATAAATTTATAATAAATTATATATAAGCACAGTTAACCTGCAGTTATATAATATATAGTTAAAACAGTCAACAATGTGTATATATATATATATATATATATATATATATATATATATATATATATATATATATATATATATATATATATATATATATATATATATATATATATATATATATATATATATATATATATATATATATATATATAAATATAAATAAATAAATAAATAAATATGTATGTATGTATGTATGTATGTATGTATGTATGTATGTCTTAATGATCTTAATGTTTACTTTATTTCCCATTTATATTACTGTACTTTCTTTTCTCTTTTGTTGATATGAGTGTACGTATCCAAAGCTCCTGTAAACCATTGTAAAACTCCTTGTGTGTTTGCACACATTTGGCAAATAAAGCTGATTATTTCAATGTGGTTTAATTGATTTTGTATGGGAGTCCATCTGAATAAATTATTATTAACTATATAAATTTAACTAATGAGTACAGTTTTTTAGAGATGGAAATGAGAAAAACATGTTGCTTTACATTTTATATCTTGGGGAAGACTTAATAGCAGTTGAAATTGAATGCAAAATGGCACTTTGCAGTCTTCACTATATAAAGGAAACATAACTAATCTTTGTTAAAGATATAAATGGTATTGTTTCTTGTGCCTGAATGCTTAAAAACTCACTTGATATGTTTAACAGAAAAAAACTAATACAATTTATATACATTTAAGAAGTGTTTCAAACTGTGGCTCCTGATCAACAATAAGCCCTATTTGACATCCATGCACACTGTGATTGTGATGCGGAAATTATATATACTGCAGCCATATGAAAGCATCTTCTACACTGAAGTATCAGCTCAACTCACCGGTCTCCAAATACCACAGATCTTTGCAGCAAACTTGGTTGTTCCAGGCTTTGCGGTAACCATCTCGTCCACTCCAGACGTACAGCCTGTTGTTTATAGCCACAGAACAGTGTCCGGCTCTAGCCCTTGGGATATTATCCTCAAGAGTGTCCATCAAGATTGTTTCCCAAGACATCGAGTCTGAAGGAAATAAAGGTCAAAATCAGTCGTGATAAAACATATAAGCTCTGTTGTGAAACATAATAAGCTGGGCCAGACAGAATCTTCTGACTTCGTTGTTATTTCCGCACGGATTTTTTTAAAATTATCTGTGGACGTTTGTAGAATGATTTTAAGAGTATAGAGGCTAAAAACTTAAAATAAAAAATATGAAATTTTTATTTAAGGTTTAAAATGCTAAGCACTCAAGTCAATTAGAACGATTGTATTCCAAACAAAGCTACAGTAAGACTCAAAGAAATTTCAGAAAAACATTACTTTACAAACTGTATTGTAGAAGTCATCTGAACGACTAAAGATTTACATATTATTCAATAATAAAGCCAATGATATTCTTTATGTAAATCAATATATATTTAAAATATCTGGTCTATGAAAGGTCTAAAGACATTAAAAGAAATTAAGTGTCAAACTCCAAATTCTCATTTCTTTAGATATCTCCAGCATGTCTTCCTCAATGAGCCACTTTCCCTTACTGCCTTTCTCCTCCCTTCTTGACTCTATTATGGAGCTAAGCTCATACTTAAAAAGAGCTATTGGCAAAATATATTCAGTAATTAATTCCTTTAATCTGGAACACCTAGTGCAATTAAAAAGGAACCGGGTGGTGGAACTATTTAGGAAGAATTATGAGAAAACATATGGCAATCTGTTTTAGGGTGCTTTCACACCTAGACTTTTTTTTTTTTCGGGAACCTGTTGCGTTTCCCCAGTTAGCACGGTTCATTTGGCATATGTGAATTCAGCAATCGCGCTCGGATCTGTGCCAAAACAATCAGTTTAAGATCGCATGAATGAGGTGGTCTCGGCTCGAATGAAACAAACTCTGGAGGGGATCGATTATAGTAAGAAAGCAATACAATTCGACCCAGGCTATATCACAGTGTATTATGATATGTGGCATATATACAGCTATAAAAAGAGAGAATTATGAGTAGGGTGGGAGGTCATTCCTACTGGTAAATGTGCGTTTCATGTATAATAGGAAAGTTAAAGCATGCTGAGATATTAGCGAGAGCTGTTTATCCATTAGGAAAATTGACCAAACAGCAGTCTCGGTTTATCTGTTATTTCTCTCTTTAATGTCTGTGGGTGTCACTATTCAAAACGAAAGCGCAGCTTTTCGCTTGTAATGTCTTATTGCTCATCGTCATAAATTAAAATAAGGACACATGACAGCTGAGCGGGACTCTGAAAAATAAGTTGTGGAACTCTGAGCAATGTGAGGACAGTTTACTCACATGTGACTTGTTTTAGCTCTTTTGGTTCGTTTAGACACTTTGCCATGTGAAAGCAAACTGCACCAAGGACAACATTGTTACAATTTGAATCTCCATTTCAGAACAAGACAATCAATCCACAGGTGTAAAAGCACCCTTAGACAATAATCACCCATCTTCAATTTCTTTAAAACTAAGAGTAAGGGTGCTTTCACACCAGTGGATCTATGACCTACTTTAAATATGACTCAGACATATGCTAAGCTAGTGCTGTGCTGAAAGATGACATCATGTATTCATGACAGTCAAGAGATACTTGCATATAACTCGTTTGAGGATACCTTTGTAAAACATGGCTCAGAAGTAGATTACCTAGATTTAAGCAGGCCAACGTATTCGTGCACTTCCATTCCTTCTCGTGTGTTGCTACTTTGACATCATCCATAACTAGAGGGACCCATCCACCAAACACAAACATCCTAGAAACACACAAGACCAGAATTAGTCCACAATCAACATGGAGGTCATTCACAGCTATTTTACTTCTGTGACAAAAATCAAACAAACTGTAAGGAAGTACTTAACTGTGCACAACTGAGCTCTACACTTCTTTGTTTTTAATTTGGGTTTATTTATTGCCACATTAGCAACTCATGGCTATTTCATAGCAAGATCAATATAGATAAAAACATATTATATAATATTAACTTCATATCCCAATGATCCAGAATAAATAAATACAATTTTAGATAAATAATATAATATAGAATATAATGTAATTGTTCAGATTGATTTGTGATAAATAACTTTAAATTATTCATACAAAACATTCACCAAAGTGCTCTTTGCTTTCATTTAATGGTAAAATTCATATTTATATATTCATATTTTAATAATAAAATTCAACAAAGAAGTTAAATGTCAAATACTGCGAGGGTTAATTACAAATTTGTCACATTAACACAATAGCTAGTTCTGGGTGTTATTGTAACCAATAAATGAATAATAAATAGTAATAATAAATGAATGATGCTTTAATCTCCACTTTAACAATGTATATAGACATATGCCGATAATCAATAATTGAATATCACAATTACATGCACAAGATTGATAATGTGAGCACTTCAATTTACTGTAAATAATTATTTATTAAACTTTTAGAGGGTTTTTTTTAAATGAATCTTCACATGAACATTTGCTGTGGGGTTTATAACGGTCCCAAAACACTTGAAACTTATGTGGTTAGCTTAATAATTCAAACAAACATTTTCACATGTTAACTTGATCTATTACATGCTGAAATGTTGATTAAAAATTCTGTGACTATTTATAGAGCTATTGTACACAAAAACTCTGCTTTAATGAACCAAACGTTAAGTTAAACTGCATGTAAAGACATTACCGGTTTCTCATTAACAAAACATTTCAAGGCAATGAGATGATGTCATGCTTGCTTTTTATTGCATTCATACTCGGGCTGCACAATATATTATTTCAGCATCGATATCACGATGTGTGCGTCTGCAATAGTTAAGCCTGGTTTATACTTCTGCGTCGAGTGATCGGCGTCGCCCATGGTGCATGCTTTGGTCTTTGCCGTGCATTTATACTTCTGCGCGGTTTCTGTTGGTCTGCAATGTATGTATGTTCCTCTGTGTCGAGTTTCTTCACTGGTGTTTTGCGTTTTCTGAATGCTTAATATACAAGTAGCTCAAACTCACTCATTCAGAGGCAGAAACCGGCGGACGTGCAACAACTTTAATCATAAGGTAAACACAAAACAACAGTTTCCATCTGGAGGTCCTTCACTGGACTCCACAATTGTAAACACTCGCTCCATCGGGCTTGCGCGGCTCTC
Source organism: Danio aesculapii (assembly GCF_903798145.1). Taxonomy (NCBI): domain Eukaryota; kingdom Metazoa; phylum Chordata; class Actinopteri; order Cypriniformes; family Danionidae; genus Danio; species Danio aesculapii. The sequence continues at coordinate 46,120,858 of NC_079442.1, read as the reverse complement.
AGTCCTGCCCACACTTGTCAGTGCTACCAAGCCGACCAATCACAGAACTTGCTCTAGGCGTTGTTGCGATGTGTAGTTACATTTTTTGAGAGGTACGCGACGGTGAGGGCTATGCGTCCACGCGCAGGCTGTGCCGGAGCATACGCATGCGATTAACGCAGAAGTATAAATCAGCCTTTACACTGCAGGATATGCAATGTTGCGTTGAATTATAGTTGATCAGCACTACAGTTGAGAATGCATGAGATTTGTGGAGTCACTCCAAAGTTTAACCAAAACAGAGTGAAAGGTTATCATTTGCATTTATTTTAAAGGCATTTCAAGAGAGATTGAAGCACTCGGGCACAAAAAAGTACAACTTTAATAAACTAAACTAACTTTAATAAACTAAAGTTCTACTGAATCGATAATACAATGAAGTCTATACAGTGTTATCTTACATTACATTTGATTATTCGATTTCTGTACCTGAATACGGTTTGACACATAACTCTGTTTTACTGTTGTCTTTGCTGCACTGGACTTATTTTTGCTTGCAATTTATAATTTTTTATTCATGATTTACTCTTCTACAAAACCCCCCATAATCAGTCTAAATTCAAGATTTCTTTCCAAAATAGCGATATTAAAACCATCTGGTAAAATTGTATTCATATAGCAATACATATTGAAGATAAACAAATAATTATGCAAAATACATATAACAAATGCTTTGCTTCTCTGAATTTTATTTATACAGAACCATTAAATTTATCTTCAGTATTTAAGAGAATACTTAGAATCTGTGGACGTTTTTTTGCTATTTGTGTCAGGAAATTTTGTAAAAATCTGCCAATTTATGCAGAATGATTTTGGGAGTTTTGTACCGAAAAACTTGCAAAATTACTTGTACAAAATAAAAATGAATGCCTTTTTAACTTTTATTTATTCTTTACAATGCAAATCCAATTAGATCCACTTATTTGGTAAACAAGTCTGTCATGTAATATATCTACTAAAAGACAGAAAATACTAATTTACAAACTGTATTGTAAATGAATCAAAACAACATTTTCAAATTAGTCAATAATATTACTGAAATTAGCATAAAAACTGAACGAATATAAATGTACACACATTTACAAAAGTAAATAAAAGAAAATCTAAATATCTAAAGATTTCTGTGTGCACAGATTCTGTGTGGGTCTAATTATAAGTAACTGCAATTAAATGACCTAAAAATGAACAGTAATCGCTTACTTTTTCTGTAATTTAATTATAGTAACTAGTTTCTTTGTAACTAATTACACACAACACCGCTCATTATTAATTTCCAATCCTGAAAGACTAAATCCTTATGTTTAAACAAGCTTTAACTCACTTGTTGGTTATAGTTGTGGCTGAGTGGAGACTGCGGGGCAAAGGTGCTGCACCACTTATGCCAGGCTTGTTCCAGGTTAAGGTATCTACAAAACAGAGCACACGTTCATTTAATACTACAGCATGGGCTTGAATTGATATTCTCACATTTCTAAAGCCAACACTTTCTCTCACCGATGTCTAAAGTCCAGAGGTCTCCAAGACGGCAGCCACTCATGCCACCGTAGATGATGAGACGAGACTTTTTGGAGGTTTTCTCTGTGTATACGACGGCAGTGTGGCTCTCACGAGGAGGAGGAAGCACGCCGTATGTAATCGGGATGTCCCAGCCTGCTACATTAGACCCCGGGCGCAGCTCCAGTGTGTAGAGGTCATTCAGGTATCTATGATCATATGCACCAAGGTTGTTTTAGTAAAAATATAAATAAATAAAACTAAGACTAAAAATATTGGTCACAAACATTTTCTTTAACTGAAATAAAATTAACTAAATTGAAATTAACTAAAATAAAATTATAATGATCAAAAACAATAATGAGCAATTCCAGAGTTATGGCTGTGACATTTGTTGTAAAAACTCAAAACATAAATTCAAGTATTTATTAACATTATATTGAAAAATCTGTTTACATTTTGTAAAACTACTGAAACACAGAGTTATGGGTTCAGAAAAATATCAATCTGTAAACTTTTTTTTTTTAGATTTTAATATTTATTATGGATGCGAGCAAAAAATAGATGAGTTTACAGTATACAACATACAACTCAAAAGAAATAATGCTAATATAAGAGTCGGCTCTCTATAGAACAAACATGACAGATTTTATATTATTAGACATTTTTGTATTTATGAGGAAAAAGCTTGGTTGTGGATGTGACACCTCTCTGTTATGGATGTGACAGATGTGAAATTGGCACTTGTCTGACTTTTCTAAATCAAATATAATTGTTTGAAAACATTGACAGAGAATTTTTAAAGTACTGTACAATACTTCTTACACAATAAATGTAGAAACGGTTTCGCTATTTTGTTGAAAACTATTTTTTCCATGGAAAGGTTGACATTTGCATGGAGCTGTTCATAGTTTTCAGATATAATAAGTACTGATTTTGTGGTGGAAATCTGAACTGTGATTGATTAGAGAAATAACAATAGATTGTCTTTATATATATATATATATATATATATATATATATATATATATATATATATACACATATATACACACACACACACACACACACACACACACACCACACACACACACACACACACACACACATACATACATACATACATATATATACACACATATATATACATATATATATATATATATATATATATATATATATATATACACATATATAAACATCTTCTATATAAGAATAAAATGTGTTCTAAGTTCTCTTCATTCACCAAAACAGGCATGTTGAAGTACATTTCAAGTATGATCTTTAATATGAAGAAGATTCTTCACATTTTTTTACTTTTATTTGTTGTTTTTCTATGGTTTTGTGTTCAGTGTCTGTTCAAAGTATTATTTTATTTTTTTATTACTAAGAGGTTTGCACAAGGTTTAAGTTGTGTAAACATTAAACTTTGCTATGGTCAACACTGGACACGTTCTTGTAACTATTGAACTAAAAATACTCAAACTGAAAAACCAAGAGAGAGCGATTTTTGAGTTTATTGCCATATCAACTTCTCAGACTTTGCAAAAACAGATCAAAACTTACAAACATTCATAAATATCACTTTTGTATAATAAAAAAAAAGTATAGAACAATAAAAAGGCGTCAACAGCAATACATAAAATATGATACAAATCTAAAACAGTTCAAGATTTTTTTCTGATAAATATTTCTACCATTTTTAAAGGAATCACATTCACAATTATTTCATTAAAAGTCGCTTTATTGTCGTCTAATAACCTTAAAAATAGGGCATTTTGAATGTATCTTTAACAGTTTGTTTGCTTATATAAACATTAAATAGAGATGGATTCACAAAATAAAAACTAAACGAACAAAACCATTAATGAAATACTAAAACTAAACTAAAATTTACTGCAAAATTTAAAATCGTATTGAAAATAGTATGCAAAACTATAATAATCTTGATAAACACCAACAATTACATTCTGAAGCTGCAGCTCAAACAACAACAAGCTCTTCGTATTTACCTTGGGATATTGTTTTTGGGATCTTCGCTGTCATTTGCCAATCCACCAAACAAGTAACATTTGTTTCCAACTAGAGAAAAGCTGTGGCCGAGACGAGGGCACGGTGGCGGGCCATTCTTAGGGGTTTTGGGCTTCAATCGTTTCCACTCCCATCTACTAGCCTGTTTGGATTATTTGGGGGGGTGTGGAGTAAATTTGTTACAAAACAATTATGACCAAATGCAACGAAACCAACAGCTTAATTATTGATAATGAGATATATGCACACAGACTCTTAATTTTCAGCCAGCCCAAGCGCTTCCAGTGAACTGTCGTGCTATTACAAAATCACAGTTTAAGATCTGATTTCCTTAAATATCAGTGACCATCACTGCCTGATTGATATACAATATAAAGTGGGTCTCAGTTCGGACAAGAAACACTGCACTAAATGACATTTCTCCCCGCCATGTCTTTAAAATATGGAAAATTATTTTACCCATGATTTCCAATGGTGCTTCTGCACTCGTCTGCTGCTTCTGATGCTGTCTTTCATCTTGTTTTACGCTTGAACAACTAAATGAATGCTTAAGTCTGTTTAACTGCTTGTATTTTAATTACATTACAACATCAATGCTGTAAAAGGAAGCTCATGAAATTGAAAACATTGACAAACTTTTCACCAGAAGACTACTGAAAACACTAGCTGTGCATATACCCCATTGAAGACGATGCTGATAGTCTTACTTGTAGTTCATACAGATCATTGCTGTACTTCCCGTACTCAACCATGCCCCCGAACACAAGGAGTCTGGTGCCGTCACACACAAATCCATATGCAGCACAGCCGGGAGGAATGTCGCCCCGGACAGCGGGAATAAACCACTGGTTGGTGGCTGTTGGGAAACAGATAGTTGTGTAATTGTGGTTTAGATAAACACAGTTCTTTCAGAGCTGTGTAGCAATGCACCATTTTTATTCATTTCAGCACAGAGTGGTTTGACTAAAACATTACACTTTTGAGGTCAAACAAATATTAAATTTTAGTAACTAAATAGAATGCAAATTTAAAACTTCAAGACCTTTTTAAGACCATTAATTATCAAATTTCAGACTTCTGGAGGACTTTTTTTAATATATGATATTATAATTAGTTATTTTTTAGCCACACATTTAAATAAATTGTCAAAACAAATAAACCCTAGTTGTATGCATACACATTTTTCAACATAACTTCTTTTAAAAAGCTGTAATAAACTCAATGCATGCACAACAATCTGTCCAGGTCAGTGACCTCACCGTATATGGACTATAAATACACAGGGAAATTTTAAACAAATATTATTGTAAGGACGATAATTAAACCATATTGGTAAATAGTTATAAATAGAGTTTTGTTGGTGATCGGAAGCATGTTGGCCCAATTGGGTAGCTTTACATGGACATAGAAAAATTCAGACCCGTTAAGGATTATTTAAGACCTACTAGACAAAATTTTAGTAAATTTAAGATTTTAAGGCCTAAAATTTGGTTTTTGAAATTTACATTTTGTATCTGTTTAATAAACTTTTACATATATAACAAAGTAATTTTACAGAAAAATTTAAACAATTATTCCCACCCCTACCCTCTAAACAAGATGAAATTACACTTATCTAAGAGAGAAAAGAAAAATAAATAAATAAATATGTATATACATATGTATATATACATATGTATATATATATATATATATATATATATATATATATATATGTATATGTATATGTATATGTATATGTATATGTATATATATATATATATATATATATATATATATATATATATATATATATATATATATATATGTATATATATATATATATATATATATATATATATATATATATATATATATATATATATATATATATATAATAAATAATAAATGTAAATCAATAAATAAAAAAATTTAAAAACTACAGAACACGCATCTACCTTGCTAACCCAATATTACAAACATTAATACTTAAATTTTTATACAATGTACTTAATTATGTTTGCTTTGCAATTGAAAGGCCCTACAATTTAGATTGACCGTTTGTAGAGATACTGAGATGCTCAGAAAAGAACATTCTAAATGGGTGCCATGTTTCAAAAAAAGCCCTAGTATTGCTGTTTGTTGTAAACCAGATTTTTTCCAAATGGATGATGCATCTCGCAACCAGTTGTTAAAACTCAGGGGAAATCTTTTCTTCCATAATAAAAGAATACACCATCTTGCTAACAGTGTCAAAAATGCAAGGGCAGCTCAATGACCCTGCTATATTCTGAGAAAGTCCAAAAAGTGCAATAAGAGGGCACGGTTCAATGTGCATCTTCGTAACAGAAGAGAAACACTTGAAAATTGATAGCCAAAAAGAAGTGACTGATGGACAAAGCCAAAACATATGTATTAAGTCTGCAGGTGCTTGATTACAGTAAAAAAATTTAAGACTCCCCCCGGACACCCTGTTATTGCAATTAGTTGCAAAATTACTCATTTTCATTCATTTAACTTGTGTAATAAACTCACCAAAAGTGAAAGAATTAAATTAAAATACATTAAAAGGACAAATGCAAACTAAACCAATAAACCTGGCAAAAACATAAGTTTAAAAAACAACGATTCAAACGATTAATAAAACCTGTTATAGCCTGTATAGAAAACATGAGGTCCTTCTTAGGTTCAGCAAATACACACAGTATATACACAGTTTCCAAATTAAAAATGAACCATAACAATACTCAAATACAATATCTTATCTAACAATTTGGAAAACATGTACTAAAGTATTTAACTTGTGTACTAAAATAACCAAAACTGAAAGACAAATGCACTTTGCTTTACTAAACCCAAACAAATGTCTAAACTTTAAAACCTAAATAAATAATTGTTACAGTCCATGGGAGTTGTTTGGATTTTTGTCGTTTTCTCCATCTCTGTCGCTCTCTCTCCCTTTCTGTCATTCGCTCTTGCACTCGCCCTACCATTATTTGTTTTGCAATTTATTTTCATTCACAGGTTTTGCTAACTGGATAAGGAGCCCATCACTCTGCATTAGTGCGTTTATAATAATAATATAATATACTATAATATTCTAAATGTTAAGTTTTATTTCCCTAGACACCTCCTTAAATTTTTGTATTTAAAGGGGGCTCGTCCCGGATAATAATTCAAATTATAATAGCCTGTATATCCGTCTCAGGTTCTGCAAAACTATAAACAGTTTCCAAATAAAAAATTACCATACCAATACTCAAATCATCATCTTATATTAAAATCTTAAAAATATATACAACAGCATTTAACTTGTTTACTAAAATAACCAAAACTGAATCACATTATCAAACCTAACATAAATATAAAACTAGAACAGCAGCCTGTAGAGAAAGCAGTATGTATCGGGTCTATAAACAATCTACAAATAAAGAAACATTAACCATAAGACCTAAGGCTGCACAATATATCGATATCGCAAAGTGTGTGTCCTCAGTCACATCGCAGGATATGCACTGTTGAGTTGGGATTAAAGTTGTCCAAAAATCACAGGTAGAACACGCTTGATTTGTGGAGACACTGCAGAATTGAACAACAATAAAGTGAAACTATCATCTGCATGTGTTTTTAAGGGCCATAATTAGGTGTGCATCTTAAGAGAGTTTAAAGCATTTTAGTTGTGCATAAAGTCTAATAAAGATTAATTTAAATGGATGTTATATGATGAAGACTATGCAGTGTTATTTTACATTTGATTATTCAACTTCTGTTACTCGCTCCAGAAAACCATAAAGCATATTTTTTTATTTCACTGTGAAATTTGCTTCATTGTGGATTTTAATGAATGTGGTTTGATTATTATATTACATAAAAATATATTTATATTTCACTGCACTAGAAAATCATCCAAATGCATCTAAAGTAATGACTTGGCAAATAGAGCTATTGAAGTCATCTGATGAAATTGTATTTTTATCGCAGAGGAAAAAAAAATATTGCAATGTCATTTTTATATCGTTCAGCCCTAATGAGCACTGGCAAACAGAATATCTTGCATGACAATTTTAAAAACAAATGTATTTTTTCATACATAAATATTAAATGCATCTACTTCAATGATGTCTCTTAGAGAAGCTCTGCTACATTAGCTTAAAGTAAATAAAAGGAAATAGTGAATTAATCTCCTCAATTCATCCTGAGTGTATTTACATGGCAATGCGGGAAATATTATGGGCGGGGCATGTGTGTTTTGATGACGTAGGCGGCGTTCTTTAAAACCCGCCATTTCTCTTTGCATTTTTCCTAGCGTGCCAGTTCCAGTGCTTGGCTAGTGCTGTAGCGTTAGCTGGTTAGCTGACACTTCAACACATTAACATGATAACACAACACAGATCAGCTCACGGTGCACACAAACACCACAAACCTCAGATGATGCACTCAAATCAAGTGCACTGTCAGTAGCGCAGGCACCACTGCTACTTGATATTGAGACATCTACAGAACTACACAACTGTTGTGTTTGTGTGCACATTCTTTAAAGCTAGTTAGCTTATGTAGCTGATCGCTTATGCAGATTTTGTGTAGCCGCTAACTGCGCTAATGCATCTAGTAAGAGAAATTAATTGCATAGCATATCGGAAATGGTTGCAAAATAAGAGAGCTGTGTACATTTGCATATATACAACACAATCTTCCAGCTGTCATACAGCGTTTGTAATCAAACCTAATAACAAATGCGAACCCCAAGACAGCAAATCGGGCTAATAACATAGCTAGCTAACGTTAAATGCTACACAATCAAAACATCACTGCGTGCAAAAACAACACCGCGTTTATTACAAAATAATAGCATGCTCACCTGTGTTGTAAACGTGTAGCTCATCCACAATGCCTTCGTTTCCTCCGCCAAACACCACCATCAGTTCTTTAATGGCCACAGCTCGGTGTCCATGTCTCGGGCGAGGAACCGGGCCAGACCAGCCCAAAACCCTCTTCCAGCGCGGCTGCAGAACCGAGGTGCCTGAAGAAGCCATGTCCACTTTTCTAGCGAGACACAAATCCCACGCACAGCGCTGATTTTAGTTTGGATCTCAACAGCATTCGTGTGTCAAAGCCCCTGTGCTAACTGGATTAGCCCGCTAGTACTTGGTAGCTTCGCGCGTGCTAACTAGGTCACCAAAATGCGTTGCACTTCCTTGCGTTTATATGACGAATATCTGCTCGAAATGCTTCTTAAAACGCAGGTACAACAGATATTAGTGCGTACGTAATCGGGAAATTAACAGTATAAACCAAAATGAATGTTGGCCGGTTAGCATGTTAGCCGCTCAAATCTGCGCGCACCGCCATTTTAGCGGCAAACAGACGCCTTTTATCACGACAAGAAAATAAATAGACAGACACCGGCGGCTGAACGAACGCGGATTCCCGGCGTAAAGACGGAGGGTATCCCGAAATACACTGCAGCACATGCAGGTGGACTGCTGTACATTTTTCTTCACCCTTCGTGCAGTTGGCTAAATTGTTTTTTGGAGCTAAATTTCTGTTGGAGAAAAAGAAAAGCGAGATGAAGATGTGTATGCCGCCATCTTGCAGAGGCTAGCTAAACGCTACCACCACGGGAGCCTAGTTAGCTGCTAAGTGGCTAAGCTAACGCAACCAAGCTAGTGAAAAGAAATGGGCGGGGGGAGTAATCATAATAAATGGGTGTCGGAAAAAATAAAATAGATAATAAAAGCTGCACTGATGAAAATAAATATAAAACAATAATTATAAAATAAAATGGGCGGCGGAAAAAATGTCGAAATTAATTGAAAGGTCAGAGATGGGAGGGAAGAATAACAATATTGCACATAATAATGAATGGGAATCAGAAATATTTACATTAAACAAGTTTTAAATAAAAAGGCGGATGAAAATAGTGATGAAAATAATATTAAAATAGTAATTTGCTACTTATAAAATAAAGTGGGCGGAGAACAGACAAAAAATTATAGTTGAAATTAAACACAAATTAATACAAATAACGTTAGATGGCAAAAAAATAAATAAAATAAAAGCATTTAATAACAGAATAAAATAGGTTTTAAATAAAATCACGCATATTATCGCGCGGGTAATATTTAAATTAGCTAAAGCGTCAGAAAACGGGTGTAATAAAAAAATGCGCGTTAATACAAATGGTTATAAAGGTTAATGGATGTTTCTGTGATCTGTGTGGATTTTTCATGCCTCTCTGGTCTGGGTGCCGCCATCTTGATAAACATACCAAACAATCCACCCCTCTGGAAGAAAATCCCGCAGCTTTTTCCGTGCGCATATTAACACATAAAACACATCATAAAGCCTTTAGAACACACACTTTCTTTCTACAAACCTGCGCCGATAAATCTAAGTAGCAACTTACATTGGCAGCTGCTGCTCTTGTTAGCCTTTAACCGCATTCGCACACTGACGTTAGCTCCTATGTTCAATGAAATCCATAGGGCAGCTAGTTAGCTTCAATGCTACATAGCTTATTTCAACACTGCAACTTCTACATACTCATTTGGCACAACAGAGAAAAATGTTACACGTTTCATGTTTATTTACTGTTAGAATAGCAAGTGGTATTTTTTTTATTCGAGATGCACAGTTGAGTAACTTTCAGATTTGGTTTCGTCCCTGGCTGCTCGCTTTAGCTTCCCTCAAGAAAAATGGCGGATGTACCGTTAGCCGTCACAGAAAGCTGCAAAATACTCGGATTCTGTCATTTGCCTGGCACCAAATACTTACTCGTTCCGATTCGTTAACTTAATTTAAAAATCACGAGGGAGGACTCGGAGAACGAATTCAACCCTGGGTGCGCCTTTCACTGTAGAAATGTCTAACTACATCTTTTCATGCCGCCCAGGAAGCCGCCATCTTCTGACCAGCGCTTCAGCCTCTAGAGCGCGCGCACAGCACCAATACAGGAATCATTACTGCCTTTCAACTTATTGTGTTTATAATAAACCCTCTTGTATTATGCGTGTTGGATGCTGTATTGGGTAAGTTACTTCAAAAAATAAGTGCTAAATAATAATTAATTCTGTCAATAAAATTGTATTAATTTATTTTTTTCATTACAATATCCGAAAAAGTAACTCAGTTACTCAATATGTAATGAAATTACTTTGATTCTTTGCTTTAAATCGACATGATCAATTAGCTTTATTTAAAATGTAGCAACAATAATTAATATTTTATGTATATAATAGAAATATTTTTCAAAGTAATTACACCATGTACACTACCTTACAAAAGTTTTGTCGCCTATCCAAGTTTTAGTAACAACAAATCATAACTTGGCTTCTAGTTGATCATTTGGTATCAGATGTGGCTTATGAAAGGCAAAGGCCTCTAATTACTAATGTACAGTATAGAATATAAAGTCATGGTGCAGTGGGAAAAGGATCAATATTGTGTATGACTTCCATGAGCTTGGAGGACTGCATCAATACATCTCTGCAATGACTCAAATAACTTATTATTAAAGTCATCTGGAATGACAAAGAAAAAGTTTTTTCAGGACTCCCAGAGTTCATCAACTTTCTTTAGATTCATATTCAATGCCTCCTCCTTTATCTTATCCCAGACATGCTCAATAATGTTCATGTCTGGTGACTGGGCTGGCCAATCCTGGAGAACCTCGACCTTCTTTGCTATCAGGAACTTTGATGTGGAGGCTGAAGTATGAGGAGCGCTATCCTGCTGAGAAGTTTGCCCTCTCCTGTGGTTTGTAATGTAATGGGCAGCACAAATGTCTTGATACCTCAGGCTGTTGATGTTGCCATCCACTCTGCAAATCGTTATTATATGTATATATATATATATACACACACACATACACACAAACTCTCTGCTTCTCTGGGTTAATTAATCCAGAACTGTTTGATTTATTTACAGTATTTGAGGCAAATACATTAGGTTAAAGGTAACTGAAATAAATGAGACAAAAATAAAATTACTACAGTAATGATAAAAAGTCTAATTTATGCAACTATTTTGTAACTGCAAGACTACATTTTTTGGAAATGTTGATTCTTGGCAAATTCTTTAAATGTAAGTGCACAAATTATTTTAAAAAGAATTTTGTTTACAACTAAATTCATCGTTGTAATATATATATAGAGAGCTCACCCTCCAATTGAAATGAAGAATAAATTAAGTCATTGTAAAAATTTGTAATAGATTTTATAAAATTAAGACATTCACAATAAAAAGCTAAAGGGGAAAATTGGTTTATAGTCATTTTAAAATAGAAATATCAACAAAGAAACTTCAGATACACACATGTATACATGAAACAATATGAAATATATATTTTATTATGTAATAAACTAGCTTAGACATTGTACTCTCTTCTGTTACACTTAACTGCATAAACCAAATGATAATATAAAGCATGTAAATATGAAATGCCCATAAGAGAGTTATACAGTGTTTTTGACGAATAACCAAAAGTAAAAATAGTTTCTTTCAAAGTAGCCAACTCACAGCAATTCGTAACTTTTTGATTTAGTGGCTAATTCGTACGATCTAATTTGTACAATGTAGTATGATTTGCTCATCCCTCAGTGATGGTTGGGTTTAGGGGCGGGGTTGGATGCCACGCCTCCTTTTAAAATCGTACATTTTTCGTACAACTGAACTCGTTCGAATTAGCCACTAAACTAACAAAACGTAAAATAGTTGCATTTCCTCATGAAGATCATGAAGGGGCTGATAAAATAGCTGTGTCTGGGATCAATCTTTAAATTATTAGAAGTCAGTGCATACAATAAACAACAACTTAAGATCATGAATCACATTCAGATTCTGTCATCACAAAACAGTAGATTTAAAGCCAATCCAAACAACATTTGGAAATATCCAAAATGCTCCACTGACTTTGTATTGCGGGAGGATGACTCTGTCATATCAGATGATTAAAAAAAAAATAATAATAAAAATAAAACAATGTCTACAAGTTGCTTGGTGACAAAATGTAAAGTAAATAAAAATCTATAACCAAATTTTTATAACCTGTCAAGCTGAAAAAAATTCTGTGTTTAAGGACACAAAAGTAGAGCACAACGTCTCACACAAGAACAAAGGTTCTGCCCATGGGGAGGGGTAGAGGGCGTGGCCTAAATGAGGTCAGTCTCTATTGACCTTATTCTGCAATGTGCTCATTTGCGACTGTTTTACAACTTCTGTTTCAGTTGCATAGGGGAGAAATGACTATGAATAATAAATGGCAGAAAACAGTCAAATTGCTTGCTCTGCAAACAAGTGTGTTCATAACTATACATAAAAAGTAGAATATAAAAAGAAAATATCAGTTTGGAGCAGCACAATGAGCTGTTTTTAATGTCTAAATATCAATGGAAGGGAATGAGAGCGGAAGTCTCGAGCCAAAAAGATTCCAATGGCTGCACCCGCTCGTATGTCAAGTATAAGGTCAATATCAGATGTAACTTTTGTGAGTTTTCGAGCCTGATTAGACCCTCAAACTTGTGATTTTTTTTTTGGAGATGATTTGGAATATTAATAATAATAAATGGACTATCAGTGCCCAAATAAACAGTAATGTAACAAAGTTAATGTGTACGACAGCCAATCAAAAGACTATTTCAGAATATTTCAGATAAAAGTTGCTGATTTGGTATCGCTGTAGTTAAAATGACAAACATTGCACAGGTTTCATCAATATATACATTTGAAGTCAAAATTATTAGCTCGGCTGTTTAATATGAATTATTTAAAAAAATATTTCCCAAGTGCTGTTTAACAGAGAAATTAGTAATTAATTGTTTAGAAATGTTGAAAACTTCTAATACCTACATTTTTCGTCTTGCATAATATTTTACTAGTTATTTGGAAGATACAAGCATTTGGCTTGAAGTGCAATTTAAAAGCCTAACTGGCTAGCTTAAGATAATCATGCAATCCATTGGACGGCACTGGTTTGTTCTTTAACCAATCAGGAAAAAAATCATATGGAGGCTAATAATATTGAACCTAACGCCATATCCACATGTATTTTTGTAAACCGTTTTCTACGCTTTTGTTTTAAAAACAAATCTCTGTCCAAATAAAAAATGCAAAAACGCTCTGTGATGCACTGCGAACCAACAGGTGGTGAAAAAGACCTTGTGCTGGATTCACACCAAACGGGGAATTAAGTATTTTCGTGAGTATTGCATACAGACCAATCCAAATGTGAGAACAGAGGCAGATTACAATACCGTGGAGCAAATGACGTGGAATACAGCAGCACATTTGCTGCGAACATGCCTTTGAGTTTGACTTATGTACGTCTTTCGCATTTGGTGTGAACCAGCTATGTTGGCCAATCAAAAAGTAAAAAAAAAAAAAAGCGACCACACTGCACCCGGAGTTTTGGATAATCTTCATCCTGGCTGGAGTTCACTAGTGGTAGGCAAAGCGAGGATTCATGAAACACTGAAACAGTCGAAGCAAATGCATCGAAGCTACGAAATGTTTCAAAACCCATCTCTACAGTGACACCTAGTGGTCATTTACGTATTGCTCTGGAAGATCAGCAATGAAACGGTAAAGCAAATTAAGGTATAAATACCCCACGTTGCAGAGTTTCAAGTGATTTAGTGAAGTGGTGAGTTCATGATTAGCATGCAGAGATAATGGGTTCGAATCTAGGCTGATGCAGCCATAGATGTTCATTCTTAAATGCTCTGTTCTTGTAACACGTTTTGTTTTAACATTGGTCTGACATTAGAATGAACACTTGCTGAATAAATGTCTTGTTTGGTCATAAAATTGTAACATTAAAATACATCAGGTCATCATTTTAGAGCAATCGTACTAGTCGGGAATCGAACACTGCCAACTGCAGCATAGTAACTTTGTCTCATGTAGCCTAGTGGACCATGCGTGTACACAGAGATTTTTCTGACCCTGTCAGTCAAACGCAGATTCGCCAGGTCGTGAAATGCATCTGAAATGACCTGTGTTTCAATTCACCTTAGTTACATGACCTGGGTGATTCGAAACACTTTAGTCACGTGACCTCTGCATTTCAAATCACCTTAGTTACGTGACCTGGGTGATTCGAAACACGTTAGTCACGTGACCTCTGCATTTCAAATCACCTTAGTTACGTGACCTGGGTGATTCGAAACACGTTAGTCACGTGACCTCTGCATTTCAAATCACCTTAGTTACGTGACCTGGGTGATTCGAAACACTTTAGTCACGTGACCTCTGCATTTCAAATCACCTTAGTTACATGACCTGGGTGATTCGAAACACTTTAGTCACGTGACCTCTGCATTTCAAATCACCTTAGTCACATGACCTGGGTGTTTCAGAACACTGATCATGTGACCTGTGTAATTCTATTAACCTTAGTCACATGACCTGATGCTTCAAAACACTTTAGTCATGTGAACTGGTGTTTCAAAATCACCTTAGTCATGTGACCTGGGTGTTGTGGATCATGCTTCGGTGCAGTGTTTCGAAACACTTGCACTTCGGGATCTCAGCATGGTGTCGAAACGCCAGTTTCAGGTCAGCCAGCCCTAGTTTTCAGACAGTTTCAGCCACCTGATACTCAGTTTTTGTGTGGACAAACTGTGAAACCACATAGAAAAAAAAAGCGCGGTTTTGAAAATATCCATGTTATTGTGTTCAGGGCCTAATTCTAAAAAAATATTGTAGGAAAAACTGAAAATGTCTTTGCTCTGTTAAACATCACTTGTGAAAATTTTGAAAAAGAATGAATAATTTTACAGAAGGGCTAATAATTTTGCCCTGAACTGTACATCAATCATTAGTTAAGTACAAGAGAAACAGATTAGTCATTAACATTAAATAGTAATCTCTAATATGTAGGTATTTTGGCCATAATCAATAAACTTGACTCAATGAGAACTGGCAAAAACAACAAATAAAACATCAGACAGATCGCCAAAATAACAGGCGTATAAAAACAAATTACACACATTTATACTTCCGTCAATATTCACAAGTTCAGAGCATTCATGATCTGTACCACATTTCACTTGCTATTACTAGACAAAAGAGTATTAATCTGCAGCTTTGGCCGAGGTATTTATGAATGATTGATAGCTATAAGGTATCGCTACCATAACCATAGTAATATTTTTAACAACATATCTGTTGTGCATTTTCTTCTTATACAGCATTAGACATCTACTGTATGTTTATTTCTGACGCCTCACTTGCAAACTCATCACTCTCTTCTGGCTCTCTGGTTTGAGCGCTCATCCCTCGGTCTAGAAAATAATAAAGAAGAAAAAAAGCATGAGCATATCACTTCAATTCAAATAACATGAAATTTCCAAAAGCGCAGCAATTTTGTGTCAGTACATTTTGGAAACATCCATCTCAATATCAAGCATTTGTTGATTTGGATTTGTTTTTAAATGATCATAATAATCATAATATTATACATGATTCCATGGTTCGGACTGTTACCAGTTAAAGAAAAGCCAAAACTGTGTAGTAAAAATGGCCAGAGCAGTTGTAGGTAAAGCACAAAGATAACTAAATGAAATTTTTTTTATGAGAATTAAACAGGAAGCGCGTGTCATTATTGAACATAGTTCCCATCCCTTAAATATAAAAGTTCAGCGCATGCGCCCTGGTCATAGAACGACAGATAGAGAGAATGATAGAACGATAGATGGAATGATGGATCAATAGAAAGAACGATAGATAGAATGATAGATCAATAGATAGAAGGATAGATAGAAAGAATGATAGAACAATAGATAGAATGATAGAACGATAGATAGAATGATGGATTAATATAAAGAACGATAGATAGAATGATAGAACGACAGATAGATAGAATGATAGATAATGATAGATCAATAGATAGAAGGATAGATAGGAAGAATGATAGAATGATAGATAGAATGATAGATAGAATGATAGAACGATAGATAGAATGATAGATCAATAGATAGAATGATAGATCAATAGATAGAATGATAGATCGATAGATAGAATGATATATAAATAGAATGATAGCTCAATAGATAGAATGATATATAACTAGAATGATAGATCAATAGATAGAATGATAGAACGATAGTGCATGTCTTTGGAATTGTGGGGGAACCCGGAGCACCAGGAGGAAACCCATGCCAACATGGGGAGAACATGCAAACTCCACACAGAAAAGCCAACTGACCCACCCGAGGCTTGAACCAGCAACCTTTTTGCTGTGAGGCAATATCGCTACCCACTGCGCCACCTAATATTATTATTATTATTAATTTGAATTTAAATTAATTTGAATAATGTATTTATTATTATTACTTTGAGAGGTCTATTTGCATGCAGTGGAATTCCTATAGTTCTGTCATGATTTCTGAAAGTAAACCAGTCAGAGTTTTAAGTTTACAGGTGGTCAAGAATAAAGCTGGTATCTGTAACTTGTGCAATGCCTAACAAAGCTACAAACATTTGCCACAGGGTAATCAGATGTTACTTGAACAGAAGCAACATGATAACAGACCTGAAAATGAATCTTATTCCTTTAAAAACTCACAACTGTCCCCAAGCAGTGCAATAATGTTCCCTAGCAGTGCAGTAACGTCATTTCAGCACTTACATAATGAGGCGCCTGATGACAACAAATCAGAAGTTAAAATCCTCCCTTCTTCATAAAGCTCCATTTTCTGTACCAATCGCTGCCTAGCGGAGTTGATGATAACATTCGGTCCAGAAAAACCTGTAAATATTAAGATGAGAATTAGAGAGGAACAAAGCAAATAATAAGACATGAAGAACATTTTTTTGAATGCTCAAAAGTTTGGAATAATGAAGATAAAAAAAAAATACACCATTATTTAAAAAAAACACTAATATTTGCAGCCTTGTTGAGAATAAGGTGTCTTTAATAAGCAATGCAAAACAGATGTGTATAACATTGATATAAAAAAAGGTTGGCAGTCTTAATGAATGAATCGTTCAATCAGTGGTTCACAGACTCAAAACAACTGATTCATTTAGAACAAAGTTGACAGACTTTATGAATGTATCTTTGAATCACTCAATTAATTAAAAAATCTAAATAAATTGAAATATAAAATCAATATCACATCTGAATTAATAATAATGTGCTGATAGAAATGAAAAGACACTAAAACCACCATTAGCTATTGGCAAGTCTGTGTCTTAAGGAATGATTCACTGAATCATCCATTTAAACAATTCTTTCAAAACAACAGATTCATTTAGAACAAAGTTGACAGTCTTTAATGAATGAATCATTGAATCCCAGACACAAATTGTTCAAATTTAAAATGAACTGCGATAAAAAATAAATATTACATTTGAATTAATGTGCTGACAGAAAAGACTAAACCACCATTAGCCCATTTGCAAGTCAGTGTCTTAATGAGTGATTCACTGAATTCTTTCAAAACAGCTGATTCATTAGGAACAAAGTTGACAGTCTTTATGAATGAATCAATAAATCACTGGTTAACTCGAATAATTCAAAATCAAAATCAACTGCTGTATAAAATCAATATCACATCTGAATTAATAATAATGCGCTGATAAAAAAAATAAGACACTAAAACCACCATTAACTATTGGCAAGTGGCTGTCTTAATGAGCGATTCACTGAATCATTAATTTAAACGATTTTTTCAAAATAGCTGATTCGTTTAGAACAAAGTCGAAAATCTTTATACATGAATCATTGAATCACTGACTCACTCGATTTGTTCAAAATCAACTTCTGTATAAAAATTTATATCACAATTAAATTAATATTAATGTGTTGATAAAACCCCCCTAATTAAGAAACCCCCCTGATAAGACCCCCACTAAAACCACCATTAGCTACTGGCAAATCCGTGTCTTAATGAGCGATTTACTGAATCATTAATTTAAACGATTTTTTCAAAATAGCTGATTCGTTTAAAACAAAGTTGAAAGTCTTTATACATGAATCATTGAATCACTGACTCACTCGATTTGTTCAAAATCAACTTCTGAATAAAAATTTATATCACAATTAAATTATTAATAATGTGTTGATAAAAAAAAAAAACCCCACTAATACCACCATTAGCTACTGGCAAATCCGTGTCTTAATGAGTGACTTACTGAATCATTCAGCTGATTCATTTAGAACAAATTAGATTCAATCTAATGAATGAATAAATGAATCGCTGGTCTTCACACATGATGTAACTACAGAAGAGTCAAGCTTTAAATCGGAAAATGATCAAAACCTTTTTGAATTTTAAGCGAGATGCTAATGGTCTAATCCGATTTAATGATTTATGCTAAGCTAAGCTAAGCTAATAGTGCTTCCTCGAGACTTGGAGATCGTCTGAATGGATTAATAAATAGTAAAACTCAACCATTTAACTCTTGAATTGTAAAATAAGCTTATTTAAATCATAAATATTCCAAAGGGTTCATTAGACATGTAAATATCTGTGCTGTTATAAATATTTATGATAATTTTCCTTATCCATTTTTCACATTACCTTCACTTGGACTGATCTGTGGTTGCTTTTCCACTGAAGAAATGCTTGTTTTAGTGCTCTCAATGCCTTGGGCTCCACACGACACTGACGGAGATCTGCTACATTGGCTCGTCAAGTACTGAGAAAAGCCTTGACTCTCATCCGATTCGCAAGGCACACCAGACGACTGTGAAGCCCACGACTCCTCATTCAGCTGCGAGTCTGAGCTGCTAGACTCTGTAGTCACTGTTGTCGTCAATGTGTGAAAGACAGGCTTGTGAAAGCAGGGGTACGTGTCCTCCTGAGGCCGGAGTTTGGAGAAGTGATGGGAGAGAGAGTCTATGGAGCTACTGTCGGAGCGCAGAGGCTCAGGTGTGGATGGATGAGACGATACAGGAGACTTTCTGATCATGGTTGATCTATCAGAGATCTTCAACCCCGAATGCACATCCTCGAGCGCTTTGAAAGCCTGTAAAAACAACAAAGTCACATAATTGCTACTGAAATATAATAATATGAAGAATTTTTTTTGTTTTTAATAATAATATCCTGTTTTTGGTCTTTATTTGTGAGCCAAAAAGCAGCAAGTTGTTTTTTTGCTGGCTATCTCTATTAAAATCATAACCGAATACACAATCAGCACTTGAATATGTCCTCTTACTTCTGTCATGCGAGGTCTCTTCTTCCTCCTCCGCTCTAAACACTGACATGCCAGCCGAGCGATGTCCGCTGACCCATGAGGTGCGGGTGCATCTTTAGTGGTCAGTCGAGGATCCAGATGTTTTCTGCAGATGTGCTCTGCTGTGTGAGTGTAGGACAGATCCCGAGAGTTCTTCCCTTTGCTGAAGCTTCTCCCATCATCTTCCTCCTCTGTTACCAGGTCTTTCTGTGAGAAATGAATAGCGTTGAATTGTGTGTAAAAGCAAGTTTCACATGGACTTATGTGGAAAATATTATTATTATTTTTGCTAGTGCACATTGTCATTCCATGGTTTCCGCTACATTCATTCTTCCATGGTGGGGCGCCACACCAAAATTCATCCCGCCACGGCTACATTACAGCTTCTCACTCAAAACATTCAGTCGGTTTTCTTTAAATAGCTGGTTATAACATATCGCACCAAAACATTAAAATGTAAGTGAATTATAACAGAGTGAACTTTTCTGTAATCGTAGTAGTGCTGTGCGTTATTTGTTTAACCCTTTAAGGTGACATGCTGACTGACTGACAGGTGTGTGATGCGTGAGGCTAGCAAACATGACGTAGCTTTCAGTTAAGATGAACACTGTTTCCATAATTATACTTTATTAACAGATAAAGGTCTGTGGTTCTGCATACAGTGACTTTATCTTGCTTGAGTTTATAGCGGTTTCATTTTACTTCAGGACGCATTATGCTGCTCTATAAGTCTATTGGAGACATTCATGAATATTCCTAGCAAATCTAATAAATGTTGGTGCCATATTCATTACATAAACTCACTAAATCACACTTCAGCAGCGTTTATTTCAGAGTGCACAAGAAAATCTGCGCTTGAGCAGCGTATATTTGAGGGTGTGCAAAAAGTTGTGCACGAACAGAGGAAATCTGCGCGCAAGCAAAGAGATTGGCATGCTCGTATTACATAAATGCGATCTTGACTTGTAATACTGCGCTTCCAACATTTGTCATTGAAATAATACCCTATTATTGCCATATAATGTCGCAGTTGGTAGATTTGTAAAAGACCTGCCGCCACAGCTAGAAAAAAATCCTTGAGGAAACACTGCTGGGTAAACACTTCCGGGTCGTGTAGTCTTTATCTACACTTGCATATGTTGCTAAAATATGACTTACCAAGTAAACTGTTTTGGATTGGGAATCAACCTCAAGAGCCTGTCGTCCAGTAAGTACCTCTAGGATAACCTGTGGTACAACAGAAACCAAAGTGGTATTATACATTTACATTTAGTCATTTAGCAGATGCTTTTATCCAAAGCGACTTACAAATGAGGACAAGGAAGCAATTTACACAACTATAAGAGCAGCAGTGAACAAGTGCTATAGACAAGTTTCAGGTGTGTAAAGTCTAAGAAGCAAAGCATTAGTAATGTATTTATTTATTTTTTGAGAGAGTACACTTAGTGGTATAGCCAGAGAGGCAGTTATATTAGACAAAATGCTTAAAGATGTGTGCGGTATTAAATTACAGACATTGTTAACAAAAATTGTAATGCATTTGTTTAACAAAAAGTTTTAATCAACCAGTGTTGGTTTGGTTTGTTGTTGTAAATTCATGTTAGCTACTAAAGCTATTTTTGTGGTGAGGAGTAAGCTAAAATGTATCTTCTATAAATACTGTAAAAATGCAATATTAAAATATAAAGGCCTGTGAACTACAGGAAGATTTTTGATCAATTTACCGCCTCATGACTAACAAAAGGCACCAATGTGAATGTGTACACCAATGAGCAAAATGACAGGCATAAAAAAAGCCTGAAAAAAAAAAAAAAAAAGATTTTTAAAATTATCGTTTTATGTCCAAAAAAACTGGTCACTGATCAATCAATAAGACACTTTTGTTCCAAAATATATGTGCACCCCTGATTACTGTTATGTCTTCGCAATGTACATCTGAGATTCATCTCACCACTCCAAAACTGTAGGCATCAATCTCCACTCCAAGCTGGCCATCCTTTAGGTATTCTTCTGGGAGGTATGCGAGAGTTCCTCGTACCGTTGCAGTCTGAGCCACAGTGGATGTCTTGCCTGGGGTTTTGTTAGGGTTTCGACATAAACGCGCCAATCCAAAGTCCCCAAGCTTGGGCTCAAGATGATCCCCTAAAAGGATGTTAGAGCTGTAACAAAGGGAACACGACTGGTTTGTGAAAAGCCTGGTGATGCCCGATATTGATTAACATGAAATGGCATTTACAAGCATTTTATTTCATTTAAGTATATGAAAAATGCACTTAACCATTATTTTTATTTTTTTCCTCTGGAGAAAGTCTTATTTGTTTTATTTTGGCTAAAATAAAAGCAGTTTTAACTTTTCTAAAAAACATTTTAAGGTCAATATTATTAGCCCCTTTAAGCAAAATTTTTTTTTGATTGTCTACAGAACAAACCACCATTACACCATACACCACCATACAAGGATTTGCCTAATTAACCTTGTTAAATCTTTAAATTGCACTTTAAGTATCTTGAAAAATATTTAGTACAATATTGTGTGCTGTCATCATGGCAAAGATAAAATAAATCAGTTTTTAGAAATGAGTTATTAAAACTATTATGTTTAGAAATGTGTTGAAAAAAATATTCTCTCCGTTAAAAGAAATTGGGGACAAAAAAAGGGGGGGCTATAACGCAGGAGAGCTAATAATTCTGACTTCAACTGTATATGGCTGCACTTGATTTTTTCCTAGCAAACTGTACGTGTTTTTAACACCAGCAGCAAACCAGTGAATAGATCGATATGCTTAAACATATTTAATGTACTATATAAACCCCCTCCCAAAACTAATGTTACTTTGAAGTGTTTTTTTGGAGAAGATTTATAAATATGTGCAAATCGATTGTAATTTTAAATTGATTGTAAAATCGATGGATGCAATCAGCAATAAAGACACCAGCAGAGAATAAATCTGCATTCATTTATCAAATAATCTCATGTAGTGAATGAAACCTTTCAGAATGAAAAACCTTTCAGTGATGTGAAACCAGTAACAGCAAACCATAAATCTGTTTTCAGAATCTTTGATGAATAGAAATGTCAAAAGAACAGCATTTACTTTGAGTTAATTTTTTTTTGTTGCGGCATACTTTTTATAAATAATTTTAGAAATGGGCTACATGCACAGCGAGCGTTTTTCAGCCAATGATAAACTTACGATGTAAGCTTAATGTGACTTTATTCAATTTCATAAAATAAGAGCATCGATGTTGTAATGTAATTAAATACAATCAGTTAAATAGATTTAAGCATTCATTTTGTTGTCCAAGCATAAAGCGAGATGAAAGACAAAGTGTAACTACTAGCGTTGTCAGCATCAGCAGGTGAGCGCAGAAACTCCATTGAAAATACTGGGGTAAAATACATTGTCATATTTTAAAGACATGGCAGGGGGAAATGGAATTTAATGTAGTTTTCATGTCCGGTCTGAGACCAACTTCATATCGTATATCTGTTAGACAGTGAAGATCACTGATTTTTAAAGAAATCAGAACTTAAACATGGCAGTTTTATAGTGGAAAGTCAGTTCACCAGAAGTGCTAAGGGTGACTGGCTAAAATGAAAAGTCTGTGTGCATATAACCCATTATCCATTTAATACATCCTTGCGGAATAAAACCGTTTTTTTTCCCCAAGAAAAAATACTCCTGAGTTCAGTCTTTTGAGTGTTATTTAATATACGCATTCTTACACTCACCTTTTGATGTCTCCATGAATAAGAGCTGGTGAGCACGAATGCAGGTACTGAATAGCTTTTGCAGTTCCCAGCAACACATTTACACGCTGTGACCAAGAGAGGGCATTGCTGTCCTGAAAAAAAAACAAGCATAGAGAATAACACAGACTGATACCTAACAGAATTAGATCAACATAAATGAAAACTGCCATCATTTACTGAAACTTCATGTCATTATAAAGATCTCTCTCTTGAGGTCTTATTTATGCATCATAAAACTGCATGATGCAAGATGTAACAAACCATAAAATTGTATCTAGTGTATAAAGTATGTATCCAGTGACATGCCAAATCTTGCCAATGAGGTTATGAAACCAAATTGATGCATCATAATTTAATGTACAGACTTGCAATTGAGATTTAGGAGCTCAACAAACAAGGTGATTTTCTTTCATTCTAGTGCGTGACCTCAGAACACTTAAAATGTGAGTCATAGAGACTAGCTTTGTGACTTTCACTACATGTAAAATAAGCACATAAACAGGGGCACAGGGGCTTTCCATAAACTATAATTCAAAAAGGAGTCATGCAGGTTTAAAATGACTTGATTTTTATAAAAGAAATTCCTTGATACACGCGACACCGCCTCCTAAACAAAAGGGCATTAATTGGTAAAGTCCCTTTAGCTTCCATTAGAAGCTCTGGTTCACACTGGAACACATGAGACTGGTGCTTAGAATTTAAAGAAATTTTCGATTTATAAAGTAGATTTAACTACTTTAGAAAAAACATAGGAATTGGTATTGTAAAGCAAAGGCCCAATGAGCAGACTTCCTTCGAAAGAGACTTTGCTTTGCTTAAGCAGATCATTGGACTTACCAGTAGATCAATCTCAATGCGCACCCTCTCGCATGTTGCTTTAGTCATTCTGAAAAAGTCTGTCATCTAAATAATTTGATTTAAATTCCCTCCCAAAAGTGACTCACAGGATTGTGTTGCCATATATCAGTCTTTTGAACACAAGAAAACAACATTGAGTCATCTTAATGCATTTTGAAGTCAGAATTATTAACTCTTTGAGAATGTTTTGTTTCTTTGTTAAACATAATTTGGGAAATATTTGAAAGAGCGAGGTAGGGGCAACGCAGTGGCGCAGTTTGTAGTGCTGTCGCCTCACAGCAAGAAGGTAGCTGGTTTGAGCCTCGGCTGGGTCAGTTGGCGTTTCTTTGTGGAGTTTGCATGTTCTCCCTGCGTTCTCGTGGGTTTCCTCCGGGTGCACCAGTTTCCCTCACAGTCCAAAGACATGCAGTACAGGTGAATTGGGTAGGCTAAATTGTCCGTAGTGTATGTGTTTGAATGAGTAGGTATGGATGTTTTCCAGAGATGGGTTGCAACTGGAAGGGCATCCTCTGCGTAAAACATATGCTGGATAAATTGGCGGTTCATTCCGCTGTGGCAACCCTGGATTAATAACGGGACTAAGCCAAAAAAAAAATGAAATGAGCAAGGTAGGGCTGGGCCAATAAACAATATTATATTGAATGCCGATAAAATTTATGTCAATAACAATGATAAGCTCTGGAGTTTTTGGCTGCATTTACACTGCATGGTTCAAGTGACTCGATTCCTAATTTTTTCCTCCCATGTAGCACAGATGGGATTTGTGAATCAGATCTGTGCCCTGATTTTCACCTGTCAATGCGAGTCGCACATTATTAAAACCATAGCGAATGACGTCAGCACTAACACTTTCATTTAAAAACAGAAGTCAGCTGAGTTGCAAACCTTAAATCTCACACACGAGGACTAAAAAAGCTTTAATATTGTCATGTAGCACAAGCATTTCAGCATGTTAATGAGAGAGAGAGCAAGAGAGAGAGAGAGAGAGAGAGAGCGCAATATCCACCACGTAACCAATATCAACTAATATAAAACTATTACCACTAAACTACTGTTGCATACATAAAGTGCATAAATCATGCCATGGACATTACATTAGGCTGCCTAGTTTAAAAAGATCTAGATTAAAAGAAGAAGATGGCCAAATGAGAACTTTTCTGTCATAAACTATAGTAAAACAGCTTGTCAAAAGAATAAAAAAATTAAACCCTGCAAACAGATTAAATACAGGAACGGAGAAAAGGGCGCTATTTTTGTCCTGGTCATTCATTCCACATTTGTAGTGTGCTGTGTAAATGTAGACAATCGGATACAAGTCACTTTTGAAATATGATACAAGCGGGTCAAAATAAATAAAATAAAATAAAAATCAGATATAGTCACAAAATCGGAATTGACCATTAAGATATGCAGTGTAAATGCAGTCATTTACTCTATATTGATCTTAGAGCCAATCACACAGCAGAAATGTGCAATAAGGGGAATCTAAAAGTGTGTTAATATTAGAGATGTACAGTATTTTCGGCCACTGAAACCTTATCGGCCGAAAATGTTATGCCATTTAACGGACCCTCTCATTTTTGTGGCTTCAGTCATTGCTGGGGTGCGCTTTTAAATCAGGAAGCATTAACAACTTACATCAAAATATTTATCGTTATCGTTTAATATGGAAAATAATTATCGAGATTGCATTTTTGCATATCACCCAGCCATAGGGCAAGGCCTTTTTCATAGTATTTCCGACAATATTTTTTCTTCTGGAGAAAGTCTTATTTGAGCTCTTAAACAAATATGATTGAAATGCTGCTTTATTTCAAATTATTAACACGATATTGTAATTTGTGATATTGTTAAATTCACAACTTCGCCTAATAAAGATGTAATATTCATTTTGATTGAAGCATTTCTTGAAGTAGCAACCAGAAATTAAAATGAAGAACCAATATTGTCTTAAAAACAAACAGTAAATTAAGGGCGGCATGGTGGCTCATTGATTAGCACAGCAAGAAGTTGATTGGTTCGAGTCCAGCCAGTGTTCATGACTGTTATACATGCTGAACGCACGACCAGTGCTTTCTGCACATGCTTTTTATTCGCACAGTGTGTGCGCGCATCATCTGCATAACGAACCTCACAGCGGGCTTTACCAACATGGGAGAGCAAAGTGAAGATGTGATGTCCTTCATTTTGCATTAGAAAACGAACATTTAGCCTACAATCCTTGCACAACCTACAGTTTTATCTGTTATCTCTTGCTTTTGCTAGTACCCGAATTAAACAGGAGATTTTAGAAACCAGATCTAAATTTAGCGGGAATGGTCAGGTAGAAAATTATTAAAGGCGGGCAGCAGGTGAACAGAGGCTGAATATACAGCAGGAGCGGTGTGGAATAAAACCTTGCGGGTGCGGGCAGGAGCAGAACTAAAAAATAAGTCCCGCACAGACCTCTACTCCGGTTTCCCCCACAGTCCAAAGACGTGCTATAGGTGAATTGAATAAACTAAATTGGCTGTAGTGTATGAGTGTGTGTGTGTGTGTGTGTGTGTGTGTGAATATGAGAGTGTATGGGTGCTTCCCAGTACTGGGTTGCGACTGGCGGTTCATCCACTGTGGCAACCTCTGAAATAGAGACTAAGCTGAAGGAAAATTAATGAATGAAAATGCTAATTACCTCATAGCGCAGCCGGTCATCTAAAGAGCCGTTGGGCATATAAACATATATGACACAGTAAGTTTGTCCTGAAATACAGTAGCCGACAAAGTCCATAATGTTGGGATGTCTGTACCTGTGGAATAAAACGGAGTGATGAAAAAGGTGAGTGGAGTCAAACTATTTATTATAAATTATTATAAACATTTGAGCTTTACAATAGCTGAAGGAAGCAAGGCTTGAAAGTATTGGCTGAAGTGTCAGGGGAAACAAAATGACCCAATTAGATGGCAAAAAGATTCAAACTAACCACAGAAAAAGTTTTGAAGAGTGGGCTGGAGACTCATTTTTTGGGTCATGAAGAGGTGTGGTGATGTGAATAAAGAGCAATCAAAATTTCAAGCGGGGAAATCCCTTTCTGCGAGTCTGTTGAACAAACAGAAATGAATCTCAGCCAAGCTTACAAAAAGCTGATCAAGAGAAAACAGGAAAGACAGATTTAAAAGCATGAGAGAAGGAAGCAAGAGCCACAGGAGCGAAGCACGGACAGGCAAAGCTTCTTACTGAGAGAGTTTGTCCACTTCCGTCCTGAAACTTTCCTTCACAACATTCCAGTCCAAGTGAGAATCCTGCAACAAAACAGCATAAACACATAAGATGGATGTAAATCATATCATACATTTATATTTAATGACCTGTCAGAAACAACGGATATTTTAATAGCCAAAATGTTTCATTAATAAATATACATTTTAAAAAGTCATGTTCAAAGAACTGTAATAGAAATTTTGCAGACCAAACTCTGAGATATAACAGAAAATAAATAAATAAACAAATAAGAACAAGCAAAAAGACATTTGTTTTGTTATTTTTCTTTGAATACCTCTTTCAGCTTCTTCACCGCAAACTCAGTGTTTCTCATCACAGCTTTATACACGTGTCCAAAACCTCCTTCCCCAATCTGCTTGCATGGGGAAAAGTTGCAGGTGCCTCTCTGTATTTCGTCAAACGGCCAGCTCATCGCAGAGGAGGAGAGAGGCGGGGGATCCACACGGTGCTCGCACGGGCACTATGAATACATGTGTCAGTGGATTAAGAAACCAAAGAGAAGAAAAACATGAAGAGTCATGCTGACTAATGCCCCTCTAGCAAAACAGAAACACAGTGAATGCTCAAACCTTTCAAGCCCTTCTATTAAACTGTTTTTTTACACCTCTCAATTTTAAAAAAAGGGGATTTTCAGATTTTCAGTTTTGGTTTTTCAGTGACTTTTTTTAGTCTAATATTTAAAAAAAAAACATTTAAATGCTTCTTTTGTTTCACTTTATTAATGTTTTTTTATAAAAAGTGTTATTTCCTGTACACTGACCCTTTCCACTTCAGCAGCACTTAAAACGTTAACATTTTATTTCCCCAATTTGTTTTTTTTTTTGGCACTGATCATAATCTCTACTTCAGCAGCAAAAAAAAATACGTTTTATTCATATCCAAGTTCTCAAATAAATTTAAATCAAGTTGTTGTTGTTTTTACAATTGGGTCATGTATAATTTGTGATTATACACATTTTATTTTACCAACAAAAGGTTATTTTGTAGAAATTATGAAGTGATATAAAGATACTCAAAATCCCCTCCGTAAAAACCTACTACACTACCTGACAAAAGTCTTGTCGCCTATCCAAGTTTTAGGAACAACAAATAATAACTTGACTTCAAGTTGATCAGTTGTTATCAGAAGTGGCTTATATGAAGGACAAAGGCCTCTAGATTACACTTATTTTACCAAAATAAAATATGATCATGCCTTGATTTTTAATTATTTAATTAGGACAGTAAGGTCTGACTTTGCTTGGACAAAAGTCTTGTCACTTAACAGAAATAATGTACAGTATTGAATATAAAGTCATGGTGCAATGGAAAAAGAATAAATTTTGTGTATGACTCTCATGAGCTTGGAGGACTGCATCCATACATTTGCAATGACTCAAATAACGTATAATAAAGTCATCTGGAATGGCAAAGAAAGCATTCGTGCAGGACTCCCAGAGTTCATCAAGATTCTTTGAATTCATCTTCATTGCCTCCTCCATCTTACCCCAGATATGCTCAATAATGTTCATGTCTGGTTACTGGGCTGGCCGATCCTGGAGCACCTTGACTTTCTTTGATTTCAGGAACTTTGATGTGGAGGCTGAAGTATGAGAAGGAGCGCTATCCTGCTGAAGTATTTGCCCTCTTCTGTGGTTTGTAATGTAGTGGGCAGCACAAATGTCTTGATACCTCAGGCTGTTAATGTTGCCATCCACTCTGAAGATCTCTCGAATGCCCTCATACTGAATGTAACCCAAACCATGATTTTTCCTTCACCAAACTTGACTGATTTCTAGAAAAATCTTGGGTCCATACAGGTCTTCTGCAGTATTTGTGATGATTGGGATGCAGTTTAACAGATGATTCATCAGAAATATCTACCTTCTGCCACTTTTCCAAATGATCAACTAGAAGTCAAGTTATTATGTGTTGCACTTACAACTAGGATCGACGACAAGACTTTTGTCAGCTAGTGTATTAAACAAAAAGACATATACAAGATTTCTGAACCTGACTTCAGTCAATGTTCAGATTTTTAAAGCTAGAAATCTATGAAATTAGCACATATTTAATTAAATGACACCTAGTTTGAACATTTAAACATAAGATTTTATAAAGCTATTCATACTACAATCAATCGACTCAGGAAGTATGATGATAACTAGTTAACATTTTCGTGCCCTATTCATCTTCAGTGTTTATCTTAATCAAATAAAATACCTCTTCAGCTGTTTTTGAGATTGTTGAGCTCACAGAGTCAGGCGGAGGAGGGCTAGGCCTGGGTAGAGGCCTAATCTCTGAAAACATAAAAAAAAACACTATTAGCACAGATGTTATGATAAGTGAGCAATTGTTAAGTAATTATCAAAGTCATGTTATATATTAACATCAGGACTGTAGTAAGAATAACATGTTACCGGGGACAGGGAGATACTCTTTGATAAATGTGACTGTACTGGGTTGTCTACCTGTGGACATGCATAAAAAAGGACGGATTTATTATCTGAAACTATTGACAGGCAGTGTGTGTACAAATCATAACAAAAGTACAATAAAAGCATATTTTCTATGCCTACATTTTTTATTTCAAACTAATGTTGTAATATATAAATATATTATTAATATATTATTAATATATATATATATATATTATTAATATATATATATATATATATATATATATATATATATATATATATATATATATATATATATATATATATATTTTTTTTTTTTTTTTAAATCATGTTTTCCATAAAAAAGCTGATTTTTTCAACATTAATATTAATAAGTATTTTATTTCTATATAATTATTATATATTATGTAGGATTAATGATTGAACAACAAATCATGCGAGAAGTAAATAAATATTAAATTATTTAATATTAATAATAAATAAATATAAATTAAGTTCTATTGTTTATACTTTTTTGGTAAGATCCGAGATATATATACATTTACATTATATATAATTTTTTTGATCTACAATGATTCTACTATCTTTCATGATGGACAGATAAGCCAATAAAATGCATATCTGGCAAATGTTGAGATTACCATATGCCAGTAAGTAAAGTTTTGTAGAATAATTTATGCTGAAACATATAGAGTGAATAAAGGTGTTATTTGTTTAAAAATATATATATATTTAATTAAAAATTCAGTGAATATGGAGTTTAAAACTGCAAAATTTCTCAATTGATATGACAAGCCAGTGTATAAATACATATACTGTATGTATATTTATATTTCATAATATAGACATCAACATTGACCGCTGAAATGCCTTTCTACAGATTTGTGTTCAGATTCAGAGGCAGAACAAGTCAATTCATTTTGATGAAAGTTAACAACAAACAGTTTTTAAAATATCCACTGACGCATCACAAGTAGTAAATAAGAAAACCAAATAAAAACGTGAGAAATATAAGCACAACTGAGAAATTTCACTTCTGACAGCATAGTTCTTACTTGAATCATTGAATGTGAAACTTTAGATTATAAAGAGATTAACGAGACGACCACAAAACCCAACTGATAACCTGCTTGGCAGATAGATGTGGTAGAAAAGCAAAAAAAAAAGGAAAAAAAAAAACCTACATAGTTGTGCTTCAAGAATAATATCACGGGGCCTGAACCACTGGAGTCCCTCAAGAATCTTCAGCAGTTCTCCAACCGTTCCATTGCGACAACCCCATTTGTGCATGAGGTTACTCGTCCGTCGAGGGCTTTGCTCCAAAAGGCGTAGTTCAGTCTGATCTGATATGATCTGTGAAGCTGCATGGACATAAAAAATATTTAAATTTGCACCAAAATGAAGTAGAGCATTATGAAATAAAATGGGAATTGTATTCAAAACTGAACTGCTAATTTAGTTCTTCAAACAAGATCAGATTAAAATATCTGGATGAACTGATCTGAGATTACTGCGTTCTTTTTGTGAAGGACTTATTATTTATCCTCGAAATCATGATCAATAAAACAACGATTGGCTGGCGGCAAGACAGCAGTGAAATTACATCATATTAATAATATTATGGGCGACATGGTGGCTCAGTGGTTGGCCCAGTCGCTGGTTCAAGTCCTGGCTGGATCAGTCCGCATTTTGGTGTGGAGTTTGCATGTTCTCCCCATGTTGGCGTGGGTTTCCTCCCTGTGCTCCGGTTTCCCCCACAGTTCAAAGACATGCGCTGTAGGTTAATTAAATAAACTAAATTGCCCGTAGTGTATGAGTGTGAATGAAAGGAAGGGCATCTGCTGTGTAAAACATATACTGGATAAGTTGTCAGTTCATTCCGCTGTGGCGACGCCTGATTAATAAAGGGACTAAGCTGAAGAAAATGAATGAATGATTAATATTACAGCCATGTAAGCAAAATGACAAGCATGATTTGCTATAATATTTCACATCTGATGCGGTTAGGGTTGCACGATACCACACTGGGGTGTAAAGTAGACATGGTGCAATAACCGTTTTCAAGGTATACCGCGATTTGGAAAAGTCAAGGTTTTAAAACCGTTAAAATTTTCTGCTTTACCGTTCCTAAGGTATGTGTAAGATTTTTTATTTACATTTTTATTTTTTGTTTTTTTGAGACAACAGTATCTTCAGCAGAAAAATTATCCAAAGATGCCGTTTTAAATTGTAAAGAAATCAGTGTTTTTGAAACTAATGAAGAGAGCATAAGTCAATAATTCATTTGAATTATTTAGTCTGACATGTTTACTCTCCAAAATATTTTAAATGTTTCTCAAAATAAAATATATTGTGTTCAAAGAGGAAAAAAGCTTTCGTTTTTCACCCAGAAAATTAAAAACAACTTAATTTAGAGCAGTAATCACAATACCGTGAACCTGTGATACTTTTATCTAAGGTTATCATACCGTCAGAATCTTATACTGGTTCATGCCTAGTAAAGTAACTATTAACTACAAATGCACACGTTACTGCAACAAAGCATTTTTTCATTAGAAACTTAATATTTTTAAGTTGGTTAAATGGGGCACTTGAGTATATTTTAAATTATGTTTATGCTGATATTTTCCCTCAAGTTTGTGGTTGTTACATGTATAGATGACAGATAAGCCAGAAATTTGGCACAACGTTGTGTGTACTGTATACAGTATTAATCATTTTATGATGTAATCTATGTAACTGCACACTTGAGTTAAATATTGACATACAGGCATAATAACAGATCTTGATGCCTCACATTAGGAAAGATGACATTTTTAATGGACAAGAAGTCTTCATTCTTGAAGAGATGACAAAAACAAACTATTAACAAAACTAATTTTTAAAATAGTGAATTTTTTTTAACTATTTTTTAAAAGTGTTTAGTAATCACTCTTAGAAAACTGTTTTAAACACGTTGCTGCAGACACAAAAATATGGGCAATTTAAAAAATAAGGGTGATACATAAATTGACTTTAAATCAATCTTTAAATCATTTCTGAATAAAATGTTCATTAGTGTTCAGAAAATAACAGCAGTCTCTGTGAATCTGAAATAAGTTACATATGATCACCAATAATAAGTGATGGATTTTAAAAGACTGGCAGTTAAATTGACAAGATGTGGATATTCTTTATTATTTCTGACGAACTACTTAATTTCATAATACCTTATTATGAGGACGTAGAACTCACAGCTCGGTGATACCATTAACAAATACTTTTAATACTATTACTAAGTACGTACTTATAGAATTATTCTGATAAAACTAGTCAATTTATTGTAAATATACAGTTTAGTTTTTTTTTAAGATTCATTCATTCATTCATTTTCCTTTGGCTTAGTCCCTTTATTAATATTTTACACAGCGGATGCTCTCCAGCTGCAACCCAGTACTGGGAAACATCCATACACACTTATTCAAACACACTGATACACTCCGGCCAATTTAGTTTATTCAATTAACCTATACTGCATAACTTAAAACCTGTGGGGAAAACAGGAGCACCCGGAGAAAACCCACAACAACAAGGGGAGAGCATGCAAACTCCATACAGAAATGCCAACTGACTCAAACCAGCGATCTTCTTGCTTTGAGACGACAGTGCTAACCACTGAGCCACCATGCAACTTTTTTTTTTTTTAAAGATACTATTAGTAAAGTATTAAACTGTATTTATTATAGTTTTTGCAACACTTCGTTAATGAATTTTATAGCTTACTGTAGTGTTAACTATGCATAGGCCGATATACGTTTCTGATGGTATGATAACCTTGGATAAAAATATTTCACGATATTGTGATTACAGCTCAAAAATAAGGCCTTTTTAAATGTCTTAGTAAAAAACGAACAACTTTTTCCCAAAATTGAACACAATACATTTCCTTTTAGGAAACATTTATAATATTTTGTAATAGTAAACACATCAGGCCTAAATAATGAAAGGTAATCAATGATCATCAAAAACACAGATTACTTTAAACTAAAAAAAACCTTTACATATACCTTAGGAATGGTATAACAGAAAGTTGTGTTTTTAAAAGCTTGACTTTTCCAAACCATAGTATACCTTGAAACCAGTTATCATCTCATCATGCCTAGTGTTAACTGTATTAAATACTGTAGTATACAGGACCGAAGCCAGAGGGGGAAGGCCCACCCCACACTGATAAATATTCAGAATTTGTCCCATACATGAGCTCACTTGTACTTTTTTGACTGATATGCCATCCTAACTAGTAAAAATAACCCATCGAAAAAGAGTTTAAGACTAAGAGGAATCCTGCTGTGAGCTCAGTTAATCAGTTTTGTCCAATGCAAACAATTATTTTTCAAGAGTCCAACATCCTGCTGTGCAAGAAAACATCTGACATGAGTGAAGTCATCTTTCATTACTGTACTGTTTTTAAAAGGAGAAAACATTTGACAAGTAACTTTTATTCTATAAATCTTGCACATTATTCTTGAAACAAAACATGACCGATAAAGAAGTGTGAAGCACTTTTACAAGAGAGGCTAGAAAAATGGCAAAGCTCTAAATGATGATGATGATGATTATTATTATTATTATTATTATTGTTTCAGTTTTTCAAATGGCCAAATTCTGAATGAGGACAGTTGAATGTGCTGGCCAGTTTGTTATTAGCTTAATAATTGACACTAGGCTAATTTTTTCTAATGATACATGATGTAATAAATTTCTATTTTAAAAACAAATGTTAGCGCCTGATTGCCATTCACTGGAAAAGTATTCATGGTCCATCTTTGTCACTCTGGATGAAGGAAATGTCTTCGTGTATAGCAATGGAAAGGTTGACTTAATCAAACAAAAACTGCATATATTCTACAAGATTTGGGACTTGTTCCTTCATTTATTAAATAAGAGTGGACTGACCGTTAGTAATCCCAAACAATGTGACTGTGTTAATGTGCACTGTGTTTGTAACGACTAGCTTTAATATATTTTTCACTTTCATTAGAATGTATGTGTTGAAATGTCATGGTCTTAATGGTATTTTTTTATTTATATATATATATATATATATATATATATATATATATATATATATATATATATATATATATATATTTACAAAATTGCCCTTTTTTAATTTATTTTTTATTAATATTTAATCTTATTTCAGTTATTTTTTTCATTTTCTATTTATTTGTTTATGTATTATATTCCTTGCATGTGAATACATTTTTTTTAATGGCTCTGTCGGGATGGGGTGAGTGTTCCATGATGGGTATTTGATTACTAATACAGTATGTATGTATCACATTTTTCTGAAACAATTAAAGTGTGAAAAGTTAAAAAGAATAAATAAATAAAAAAAATAAAAAACAAATGTTTGTCATATTTCTTTATTCTAAATATTTAGGAAACATTTTGGTAAATCAAAAAGTGTGGTTATGATGACCATCCAACAAGCTTATTCATTTAATATTCAGTTAAAAACAGTTCCTAAAATGTCACCTAAATACAGTATTTAAATCTCATAATTAAATAGAAAAATGAGGCCAATAACTGCAAAAAATGCCACTTTTTGAGAAAAAAAAAGAACCATCCCTTTCAGCAGGCTGGCTACAGGCCTGGTATGTTGCAGTAAACCATGTAGTGTAATATATCGTTCAGTTGCAAAAAAAAATAGTTAATTTTACTACAGTTGTTGTATAGAAGTACCACGGATTAATTCAAGTACCTTACTATAGTATGATTGAAAAACATTGTAGTATTTTCTATAAATTGCTATAGTATTTATTCTTGTTGTGTTCATTCATTCGTGTTAGATGCTGAGATCTGACTAATAACATGAGAAATCAAAGCTGAATTTGTTTCAACAGTCATAAAACATACTCAACTAAAAGTGTCACTTATACACACACACACACACACACACACACACACACACACACACACATAATAATAATAATAATAATAGTAACTTATGAATACAAAACAATACCCATTGACACATAAAATTTGTTACGAATTACTAAAAACTATAAAAACTAACTATTAATCAGGCCAGGGGGGGAAACTAACACTTCTCCTCACTTTAAATAAACATTTGCTATAAAAAAAATCTAAATATTTCATCTTTCGACTAAGCTTAGCGAAGAGATGGCTGACGTTAAGCCAGTTAACGTTAGCAAGTGTGCTAATGAACACAGCATCTGAAGTTACGTTAAACTTTAAATAAATGAACACAACATCACTGTGATATAAAAACAAACATAAATCCATGAATCTTACCGAATAATATCCAGTCTGAGTTTGAAAGCGAGTCCATAAGCCGAGTGAAGTCATTCATAACAGACGCGGGTAAATTGTACAGAAACACCCTGTTAAACTCCGCTCCAGACATATTCCCAAACCCTCCGTGTTTTCACTAACTTTTCTCTTCTTCTTTACTGTATAAAACTTTTAGATATTAATTTACGTGGTTGGGGGGGGGGGATTCCTGCTTGTGGCTGCCACTTTTTGGTGGTCGCTTTCCTCTTTTGAGTCACAAACAAATCACAATGGCGAAATGCCTGGCTCATTAATATTCATGAGGGGTAACTAATTACTATTCATGAGGTAGCGCAAAGACATTGCATCTGATCACCACCCACTTTCTAACGTCAGACCTGCGTCACATTACGTTTATTAATATTCATAATACTCACCTTCGCCATAGTAGAAGAGCTCGTAAATTCCTTCGCCATCACGTCTAAATTACTCACATTTTCCATTTCCTTTTTCACGTTTAGTAATCGGGTAATTTCACTTTAGTGTGTTTTTTACAGCCAGTGATGCAATATGTCAGATGAAATAATTATTATTCGCTACTTTTCTTTAGTTATACTTTAAGCTACATCTTTGTCAAAGCAAAGCTCAGTCAGTGTAATAGAAAGTGTAACTGAAGTGAACCTGAAACATTGGATTTTGGTTTCCAGATTACAGTCATTAGCACTTGTTTTGTTTACACTTTAATACTAAATAACCAAATGTAACGAAAGCAATGAAGACAAACTGATTTAACTGTGATCAGGAGCGGACTTTGTGATTTGGGCGCCCTAAGCAATTTCAGGTATGGGGCTGTAGCATTTTTGAAAAATAGTCTGCATGCTAAAAAAATAGGCTATTTAAATAAATATATATAAAAAGTATATCAAATATTTAAAGTATATTTTAATATTTAAAGGAAGCTTTATCTTCTTAATGTAAAATTAACAGCAATAAATTTACAAATAAAAAAACAAGTTCACAAACTATGTACAGTAGGGGCATCCACACTTGATCCTAGAGGGGCCGGTGTCCTGCAGATAGCTCCAACTTGCCTCAACACACCTGCACGGATGTTTCTAGAATGCCCAGTAATGCCGCAGTCAAACTAAGAGTTTGAGATTGCAAAATTCTGTTGTATGGCGCTGCGAAAAGGGGCGGGATTTAATAAGAAGGGGCCTCTTCTTTTTAACTATATATATATATATATATATATATATATATATATATATATATATATATATATATATATATATATAATATTATAAAATGCAAATTTTCATTATTATGCTGATGATACAGTCATATACACAGCTGCATCTGCACCCAATCTGGCCCTTTCTCAACTACAGATTGCTTTTAATGTACTTCATCATATAGTTAAAACTAGTTTTAAATGCAGATAAAGCAAAAATAATGCTATTTTCAAATTCAAAACAAACTAAGCAAAAGGTTCTATTACTACTACTCATGGTACAGAGATTGAATTGGTGTCCCAGTACAAATATCTTGGAATTTTAATTGATGATACACCTTCTTTAAGTTCTCATATTCAGCAATTGGTGAAAAAATTAAGTGATTTTTGGTGAAAAAATTAAGTGATTTTAGGCTTTTATTTTAGAATTAAGAATTGCCTTTCTTTTGATGCTAAGAAAAAGCAGGTTGATGCAACATTTATGTCGATATTGGACTACGGTGACTTTATCTATATGCATGCTTCGTCTCAAAGCCTGCATGCATTGGATACTGTTTACCATGGTGCACTAAGATTTATAACTAATTTTAAATCCCTTACTTGTTGTGTGGTGTATACTAGGGTAGGTTGCTCTGCTTTGTCCATTCGTAAGCTCAAGCATTGGCGTATCCTTGTTTACAAATCTATACTGGGTTTACTCCCATCATATCTACAGGGTTACATTTGTAAAAAGCCTGTTAACTAGGGCCTTTGATCACAGGATATTTATTTACTGTCTGTTCTTAAAGTGCGAACTGAGATGGGAAAAAAGGCTTTTAAATACGCAGCATCTTTTGCATGGAATAATCTGCAAACACAGTTGCAGTTTAAAGAGTTGATTTCACTAAATGCTTTTAAAAAGACTATAAATGTGAATACAAATGAATACAAAAATGGAACCCAGGTTTGTAGATGTTTTGAATAGTTTGTCAGTGTGATTCATGTTAACTGTTAATTGTTTTTTGTTTGTTGTGACATGTGTACTGCCTAATCTTGGCCAGGATGTCTTGTAAAAGACATTTTTAATCTCAATGTGTCTCTACTGGTAAAATAAAGGTTATAATAATAATAATAATAATAATAATAATAATAATAATAATAATAAAAGATGATTAGACATTTAAAAAGAGAGCGATTGCTCCATATTTTACATTTCTGTCCAGAGAGGTCATGTTTTATGTTTTGATCTTCGATTGGTCTCATGCAGTCACGTGATGCGATTTCACAGGTCATAGTTCACCAAACTTACACTTTGCAATGCAGCGATCTGCAAAACTTGTCACATGAGCTTGTGTTTCCGGTCTGTCGCATTCGCATGAATGGTATTCTGTGGGCTGAAAAAGTGCAGTCTGACTGCGGCTTAAGAGCTTGATTAGCCCAGGGGCCTCATGTACAAAGACTTCAATTCATACTATAACATTGCGTACGGACAAAGCTGTGCATAAAATCCGATGTATGAAACACTGCGTACGTGGAATCCCACGCATATTCTCATTGTACATCCGAATTAACATGAAACTGAGCGCACGTGCACGAGCGCAAAACCCCTTCCTGCCTCCTCCCCCGTATTAATATGGTAATGACTCTACTTTGGCAAAACCAAACGAAAAAGCAATGGCAAAAGCAAGCAAGAGAATGTGAATTGGAGGTAGACCGGAGAAAAACTGCGTTATTTGCAGGTTTGTCCTCCGTAATTAATAACAAAAGAGAAAAAATAAGAGTGGGAGAGTTTAGCTGACGCGGTTACCGCAGTGGGGTCTGAACATCGCACTTTGAGTGAATTAAATAAGAAATGGTCCGATGTAAAGATGCAGGTTAAGAGGAGAACAGTGGCGCCAGTCAAAGTGCAGACCGAGCAGGCGAGGAACAGGGGATACTGAACTAACACCCTTTGAGGAGAGATATGCCTCAATTGTGGGCGATACTTTACTGTCTGGAGTAGTGTCTGTGGGAGACACACATGTATTAGAGGAACACTTTGTTAGGGCGGTATAGCAGCACCCCTCCGCTCTAATCAAGGCAGAGCCACCGGCATTTCAGCCACACAATCGCATTTGAGCATCACATATTATTTGCACATTTATTGAATGGAAATGTTTCCGACTCACGTATGCAAATTCGTCTTCAGATGGCGCCTTTATAGCAATGTGCGTGCAGTCGATCGCTCCGATTACATTGGGAAAACCGGCGATTGCTGCAAATTGCGCTTTAATATTTGGCTGGTCAACTGCATGGTATGAAAACCTTATACAGTATACCTGCTAGACATGCGAATGATCCCGTCCCATACAGCTGGCATTGCATGGCTCAAGGACGACTGGCTTAACCCCCAAGCGGTCTGCCAGTTCCCTTTGGAAAGAACCAGTTGCCAGGATACTTTGTTGGTGCGATACTTTGCAGTGTGCAATTTAACAGAATTGTCTCTAGGAGTCGCCAATGGAAATAAAACAAACACACACAAGAAATACACGCACCTCCAGACATGAAGTTGGCGCGGACCAACGCACATTCTCAGGGTAATTTCATCGTTAGTAAATCCAAACGTGAGCGTGAAATCTGGCGTACGCTAACATGTTCCTAGTATAAACTAGTATGTTGTTAGCATGGTTTTAGAAAGAATTAGCAGGTTGCTAGTATGTTTCTAGTATGATTTAGCTTGTTACTAGTATGACATTGGTATATATTGTTAGTATGTTTCTAATATGTATTAGTATGTTGTTGGTATAAATTGATATGTTGTTATTATGTCTAATGTAAAGTCAATGGCAGTTTTTTTTTACAATAGAAGTCTATGGGACAGTTGCTAGGGTGCCATAAGTGGTTGCTTGGGTGTGGTTAGAAAGTTAAAAGGTCATCAGTGATTGACAGATTGGTACTCTGAGTTAAACGAGCCCAACCTTAGATCTGTATGACAGTCTGGCGCAAAGTTATGAGGTCACAAAGTTCAGGTCCACAAAGTGAGGTTCAATGTCAAGTCAATGGGACTTCTCTGAAATTTCAGGGTCAGTTTTTGGAAAACTGTATGTCAGGTTAGTTGGAAAAGATCTAGCAACTTAATTCAGTAAAGGTCTGAGGTTTGGAGTTAGTTTGGTGATTGTTGTATGAAAGGTCTAGGAGGAGATGCCTTCTCAAAGTAGTCTAAGAAGTGAAGTAGTATAACAGTATGTTGGCTTTCTCAAGCCAACATAATAACCAAATGTAACGAATACAATGAACAGAAACTGATTTGTCTAAAACTACAGTAACAACACATCTAAATTACACTACAAATTCTAAGCAAATCTATTATTGAAACAAACACTCCTTTCCTGATGGGACTTTTTGTTAAAAGAAAAATTCTGATATTACATGAATTAGCATGTTGCTAGCATGTTTCTAGTGTGAATTAGCTTGCTGCTAGTATGATTAGTATATTGTTAGTATGTTTCTAGTATGTTGTTGGTATGAATTAATGTTTTCAGTATGTAAAGTCAATGGCAGTTTTTACAATGGAAGTCTATGGGACAACTGCTAGAGTACCATAAGTGGTTGCTAGGGTGTGGCTAGTAGGTTGAAAGGTCATCAGTGATTGGCAGATTGGTAGTCTGAGTTAAATGAGCCCAACCTTGAGTGTGACAGTCTGGTGCGGAGTTATGAGGTCATAAAGTTTGGTCCAATGTTAAGTCAATGGGACTTTTCTGAAAATTCAGGGTCAGTTTCCGGAAAACCATAAGCTGGATCAGTTGGAAAAGATAATTCAGTATAGTTTGATGGCTTGTAGCCACCATAATAACTCACAAATACAATGAACAGAAACTGATTTGTCTTAAACTCTGGTGATAACACCACTAAATTACACTACAAATTCTGATGAAAACTATTAGTGAAACTGAAACATT
Source organism: Danio aesculapii (assembly GCF_903798145.1). Taxonomy (NCBI): domain Eukaryota; kingdom Metazoa; phylum Chordata; class Actinopteri; order Cypriniformes; family Danionidae; genus Danio; species Danio aesculapii. The sequence continues at coordinate 46,079,436 of NC_079442.1, read as the reverse complement.
TCAAACTGTACATTTTGTTGAAACAATCTGATATTACACAAATAAAATGATGAATAATAAAAGCAGATCCCCACTAACACCGTTTAAGAGCTTCTGCAAAACGTCAGATAAAAATTCCAAGTGAAACTGAAACTTTGGTTTTGTTTTCCGATTCGATCATCAGTACAAAAAAAGCGAAACATGAATTAAAAGCTGATTTATCTTGCCCACACAACACCGATAACATTGTGTTTCATATGTGATGTGAGTCAAAAAACGTTTTAGACACAGAGCAGATAAATGTTGTTTACTATTGTGTATCTGTTACATACGGCAAACAAATGATACAGTAACACAGTACTATAAAAGTAGACACAAACTATACTTTTCACTTTCAGGAAGGCAAGGACTTAGCTTGGCAGATGGCGAATAACCACTGACACCTAGTCTGTAGGATTGTTTGGTTAAAATAACATCTTTTTGTTGTTGTTGTTGTTTAGATACATACTACCCATCCCTTTTATTTAAAACTAAATGTAAAAATAACTTGAAACAAAAGAGCTTTGGACAAAGATAAAAAATACATACTTAAAAAAAAGTGAATGGGTGTCCTGCCGGGAAACATACTTTATAAAGTGCAGATCTTAGACTCGTTGTCCTTCCGGTCAAGGTTGAAGTATTTTTGTCTTAAAATGTAACGTTGGAAGATTAAGTTTGAGGCCAAGTATTAATTTTTTTTTGTCTATGGTCATGTTAAAATGGAGAATATTTCCCAACAAACACACATCACTCGATAATCTGTGAAACATTCAACATATCAGGGATGAAAAAACGAAACATCAAAATCCTATAGCTTTTTTTACATCGTCAATATTGCCCGAGTACATCTCGCTAATGTTATCCTCATTTTTTTTTGTCTCAATTAAGAAAATAAAGCAAGGCAAACATATTCTTGATCTCTATAAATCCTTAATACATCCAAAGCACTGAATACCAACAAGAGGCAAACACAGGACTTGGAATAAAAATACAACTACAGTATAAAGATAAATTCTATTACTGAAACTTCAAGGCACAAGACTATGAATAGACCATGAACTTTCTACCACGGTGGAACTGGAATCTATTTCCGATAGTTTCAGTTTGACGTTAAATCGTCCTCCTTGCACGATTCAAAGTGCTGCGTTTTTAGTCATACGGGTGAATTTCATCGACCTCAGTTCTACACATAAATAAGAGACGTACTAAAGAAGAAGAAGAAGAAACTCATATTGGATCTGCTGGGTACTATCATACTATTGCTATTGAGATAAAATGGTCTCTTTTTTCCAATGATGGATTTATAATAATAAAAACTACTCATAATAAAAATAAATCTAACACAGAAAATCACCACAAGAATTAGAGCTACCATCATTCAAACAAAAACCTCAACGATGAAATGAATGTTCGTATTAAATAGACCCAAGTGCACAACCTTCATTCAACTGTCTTTTATACCTCATGGAAACCTTGGGGTTCGTGTTGGCATGGTTGGGCTCAGCTCTTGGAGTGCTGTTTGAAAACATCCTATATATAATAGTAAAGGGCAAGCAATGTCCTACCTTCTAATGGCAATCATGCATATTGATACATGTTCACGTATATAGCATGTCATTTTTTTGGCTACAGGGACACAAGGACATTCCAAAGCATATTTCACTGCCAGAGGCACAACGAACCCAAACAAACAAAGAAAAATCAAACCAACCAACATATAAATAATACTACTCTTAATTTGTCTGTAACCATTTGTAGGGCTCTGTTTTTGTCAGCGGGCTCTGAGCGCTACAAAAGGCTAGAAGTTCATAAAGCATAGGGATTTTAACAATACATCATTTCTAGATGAACACAAAAAGGACAGGAACGATTAATAAAGAAGAAGGGTATACATCATTTCTAGGTGGACACAGAAACAAATAAAAAATGATACACCAGTGCACGTCCTACCTATGAAAAACGACTGGATAAAAATCCAAAACATTGAGTAATATCACCTCCCGCTTTGCTTCATTGGGGGGAAAAAGGTGTTTGTTTAGAATCAAAGGTCACTTCTACCATCTTAGTAATCTCCCAAAGTAAAGGCACTACCCTTTCTCTTTCTGACGCAGCTTGAGAACGAAACTATGAGAGTTGTTGCCACTTCAATTCATGTCTGGAGGTTTCTTTCCTGTCCATTCTGCGGCCTCCGTTCTCCCGCTCGGGTTTAGTCAGACCAGGGAGACGTTTCACCGTCAACCTCTGGTTAAGTGAGCGCTCAAACTCTGACGAGGGCAGAGAGTGAGTCGGTGGTGGTTTTGGCAACCCTTAAAGTCTCTTTGTTTGACCAAGTCACCTTTAAAGTGAGGACCGAGGACTGTGAAAATCCATTTCCTTCATCTGCTTTTGACAACTTGAAATGATTACATAGCCCTTGTTTTATTCTCTTGCCTCTTCCCAGTGAGGGTCGAGGGAGCAGAGGGATGGAGGGGCAGAATGGACACACTTTTATTCTCAACTAGACATAAGGATAGAAATTAACATGCTGAGTGATCCACAAAAATCCTACTCTAAAGTAAACTGAAGGGCTTTTCAAACCCCTCAACCACGTTTCTGGAGAAACACCAGCACTGCACATTTTCAATAGCTGTATCCGAAATCACCTACTACTTTGAATTTAAATGTACAACTCGACCTTTAGAAAAGTATGTTCTATACATTTTGAATATCAATGTACTACATCCGCCATTTTGTCATCGTTACATGACCTACCAGCGTCAGTTGCGTTGCTTCACTCCCATTCATGAATTCTCTTGCGGGGCATCACGTGATAGAGTAACGTCCATCGGATGCACACATGAAAATCTCGTTGGAATCAGTACATCATCCGGGTACTTCTCGCATAATGTTTTTCGAATTTTATGAATTTGGACATACTACTCTATTCACATACTAATTTTAGCGTACTATATAGTATGGAAGTATGCAATTTCGGACGCAGCTCATGTCTCCTTAACCAAACACACCTGATTCAGATTATCAGCTCATTAGTAGAGACTGAAAGACCTGGGTTGCATTCGAAATCACATACTTCCATGCTATGTAGTACGCTACCAACAGTATGTGAGCAGAGTAGTATGTCCGAATTCATAGAATTCAAAGTAAAAACAGTAAGCGAGAAATACCTGGATGACCTACTACTTCCGGCGAGATTCTGAAGTGCACATGCGATGCACGCTACACTATCCCATGATGCACCGTGAGAGAATTCATAAATGGGAGTGAAGCGACGCAACTGACGTGGGTAGGTCACGTGATGACAAAATGGTGAATGTAGTACATCCGGGATCCATACTACTCACATTCATACTGTATAGAACGTACTACATACAACATGTACATGAACAAACAACAGTCGAGCAGTAAATTCAAATTCAAATGCAATACCTACTGAGTAGTAGGCGATTTCGGACGCAGCCCAATAATGGGCGTAACAGACAAAGGAGACATCCAAAACATGTAGTGTTGGTGGTCATCCAGGAATGTGGATGAGAAACACTGCCCTAAACGACAGCAAATATTTAAAACAATACCCTACTCTATGACCTAACTCAAGTACCAGACACATAATATTAAACAAGTGCTGAGTGCTATTTAAACGGTCTCTGTTAGGACTCTGATTAAGCTGTTTAGCTGCGTATTTTCCTCAATGTTTGGTTTGGTGATAGTGCACATCCATCACCCAAGGCCAACATAATTAATATAGAAGATTACATACTAAGACTCAATGCAATACTTTGGGAGGGAAAAGGGAAACCTAAATATTTCAAATAGCATTTGTGATTGGTTTCATATAAATATCAGTCTAAAGCATTTCCTTTTCTGCTTTTGTTACCACGTATCTGACCATTAATGTGACCCCTGAACCACAAAATCAGTCCTAAGTTGCACAGGTATATTTTTGGCAAGAGCCGAAAATACATTGTATGGGTCAAAATTATTTGTTTATGCCAAAAACCATTACAGTATTAAGCATTTTGTAAATTTCCTACTGTAAATTAGGGTTGTCACAATAGTGGAATTCGGTACCAATCAGTACTGAAGTTTTAAAAACGTCCATTACCTGCTAACATTTGAGCGCTGTTGAGTGCATTCTTAAACACGGCTGATTTGCCATTGTGTTCATGTGCTCAGCAGAAATGATTGTGATTGGCCGTAAAGGTCATCAGTTTATAGAAGCAGCAAAGATCAGCTGGTTTGTCTATAACGGGTGCCCAAACGTTTTCCTATAAAGGGCCAATAAGCAAACTTGACTGAGGGGTGTGGGTCGAATATATACCAAACCATATATATTAAATTTGCCATGGGTAATTTTCAAATTTATTCGGTAATATTTAAAAATAACTAGAAAATGTTGCTTTAAATCATATTCACTAATGAAGTATCATTTTTAACATTTTTTAGTAATACATAAACAATCCCATTTATAACATCAATGTTGTTCAATGCTGAATACATTTGTCAAGCTTACTTTGATTTACTCGCAGATGTCTTGTGCAATTTGCCGACAGTATTTACATTTCTGTATACAAGTCTGATTCATTTACAGTATTTAATTGAATCATTTAATTAAAAGTTGACTACATTAAACTCAAAATGACAATCACTGTCACAGGCATTCGCCCTAACCACCTCCCCATCATTCTCCCTCTCTTTTCAGATGGAATGGCGGGCCAAATCAAAGGTTACAAAGGGTCAATTTTGGCCCGCGGACCCTACTTTGGGCATCTCTGGTCTATAAGCTGGCAAGCAAGTCATCCTCTGATGAATTGCGGCTTTAAAACACTCCAGTGTCCTTCTATCTGTGATTACACTCAGTCAACAGCAGTGAGTTCAGTGAACTGATGACCTTCTCGGCCAATCACAGTAATTTCTGTTGAGCGCTCAAATGTCAGCTGGAAATGGACGTTTTTAAAATAGCAGTATCGTGACAGCCCTACTGCCAAAATATAAAAGCTCTATTTTTGATTAGTAATGTGCACTGCTAAGAACTTAATTTTACAACTTTAAAGGCGATTCAAGAGTTCACACTTGAGTTCACACTATTGCTTGATAATAATAGCAGGTTTGGCATGCTGTCCCGGCAGAGAACCTTGAACTTGGAGATAATTGAGCCCAGGGCTCCTGCCTGGTCAAAGAGCATGTGAGGGAGTACGAGATCAGGAAGTTCTCGAGAGCTCCCCCTGGTAAAGTAGGAAAGGAGGAGATGGGGTGGATGGGGGGATTCTTCAAAAAACGAAGATGAGGGAGTAATACTAGTCGGGCTATTCATAGCCCGTTTGGAATGATCTGATTGGCTTACTAATGATTATAGATGTGAGACCTGCTGCAATCAATCATATCATGTACTCCTCTCGTAATTAGTTTGGGAAACTTCACTTATCTCACAATTTACATTTTGTAAACCTTCATATTCCAGATATTCATATAGTTGTATCTTATCTAAATATGGTCCCATCCCAACAGTATACATTAATGAAAAGATTACTTGTTTGGCTTTGAGAAAACTGCACACTTATGAATGGTTTTGCGATCCAGGGTCACAAATGTGTGATACCAAATACTGTAAGTGAAATGTAACTTTTGTGCATGATAATTTAGTATGTGTGGGGTATTATTACAGAAAAAGCTAAACAAAAGAGTGGCTCTTTATAACAAACATGTACTCTAACACACATCTGAAGAAAGTTACAACCTCCGGACATGAAACAGAAGTCTGTGCAAGGCTAACAAAAAATATACATGCATAAAAAAGGTTTGCTTCTCACAATTCTAATGATTCTAACAATTCTAATATTTAATGATTCTGAGAGCTAAAAGTAAGGTGCATTTCATCTAAGACAGAATGAAACAGAAAAAAGTGCTTGTAAAGTCTTTAAAAAATGTTACATAATCAACAAAGAAGAACTTCCTCAGTTTGGTTCAGAATTTACCATAAGATTAAATGTCCTTCTTAAGGTACCAGATACCTTCAAGGTACAATCATATATATATATATATATATAGGTATTAGGAGAGTTAATTACTAAGATACTCATTGTCCAATCTCTAATTATAATTTTAAAAAAAACTGATGCAAGGAGCTATGATTTGTGCTCCTTTTTTACTGATTGAAAATGTCATTTAGAAACAGTAGGACTTGGATTAGAAAATTAAAATAACTCTTCTAAGATGGCATGGTGTATGCAGAATGTATGCACGTTTTCCTTTCCTTCATTGCCCACTAACGTTTAATCATAACACTCCCTTCAAAATATTTATGCTCCTAAAACGTCCTTCATCATAAGTGCTGCGCCTGGCTTTATAAACCTTTATGTACAGGAAAGACGATGTCGGAGTACTGTAATAAATAGCACGCAAAGCACGCAAACATCAGCAACCCATGCATTTGACACAGCTACAGCCTGACAAGACATTATATAAATATAGCCATCTATTAACTTTCCCGTCAGTTTCATTTTTAGAACAGCAGCTCTATGGGATTAGTCTATAATAACCACACACACAATAAAACCAAAAGCTACATCTGAAATGGTATGCCTTTTTTTTTGTTAGGGATTTGTGTCGCACGGACACAAGGCCACTATTTGAATTGTACTTCATGGAAAACAAGCAGGTAAACATAAATTCCTTTTCTCGTATTCTTCTATGCGAGTTAACATTTACTCCACATGCTACACCGGACTGTGCTTTCAATATTCCTAACAAATACATTTGTGCTTTATCTTTCTCCACCAAAGAGTTTCTTCTCCATTTTCATTTTCTCCCTGGAAACTGGTGACTAGATTAACCAAACTATCGTTAATTAATATACAATTGTGCACTAAAAATACCAACAACCCAAAAAGAAAACACTACTTCCCAATTCGACTGATCTTCACAGGGCAACAGGCTGGAAATGTCAGCTTGGCACAAACCCACAACTAGGAAGTTCTTGTCTGCCCGAGTTAAGCTAGCGTCTTTAATTTCAAAGCTGAGGATGCTGCGACAGCTGCGTCCGACTCAAATGGAAAGGTGAAGATCGGAAACACATGGCCCTTTTTTTATTCCTTCAGCTTGGCATCAGAATTGCCCCTTCATTTTCTTATGACACTAAAGGAAGAACACACTGATAGGACACCTTTTTGCTATGGTTGAGATGACATGGCTATGAGGCATTTTAGTACTTTCGAGAGCATCGTTGACAACTACAGCGTGTAACTTGTGCATCCATTACCACTCAAGTGTGTTTCTACTTCCTACAAGCTCTGACAAAGGAATTTTAGCTGAGTGCTAAGATATACTAATACAAAGATATAGTGGGAAATAAAAGGAAACCATAAAGAATAAGGTTAGCAGAGAATTCATCCGGAAGCAAGAGAATATCGCCCCGCGTCCAACCCCACAGAGAGAACGAGACACAACAGCTGCCTTTTGTTTAAGTACGTTTACATTTTTGTTTCTCTTTTTCTTTTTTTCCTCAGTAAAAAAAGAACGAAAAATCGCTCATCTCGCTGCCTCTTTGCGCATAAACCCACTTCTGCCGATCGGTCACTAAGTCAGTCAGCTCACTGGCTCGCTCACTGGTGTCCGGGACTCCACCGTTTCCTCTCGACTCGGCCTCGGGACAGCAGAGGGAGGAACAATGTCTCTCAGCTCCTTGCTTTCCCCTGTCACAGTCATGGAAGCCATCTTGCTTGCGTTCTGGGAGTCCCTACTCGAGGAGCTGCCAGTTCTGGCCTCCTCCCTGTAGGCCACGTGCTCCGTTTTGGGCCTGGACGTGCTCAAGTCCTGCGGCTCGTTTTCCAGCCCGCCGTGCGTGGAGTGACCCAGGGAGAGCTGGTGAGCCTGCGGAGTGTAGGTGGAGGGTGTGGAGGCCTGCAGGTGTTGGTGTTGGTGGTGGTGATGATGGTGGTGGTGGTGTTTAAAGTGCTGCCCTCGCTGATCTCTCTTCTTGTGACTCTTCGGTGCAACTCCACTGGCTGTTGTTCCGCTGCCGCTGCTTCCCGGATCTGCCTCTTTGTGCTTCCGGCTGGGATGCTTCTGAGGCTTCTGTCCTGTTTCTGCCTCCTCCCTTGTAGGGGTCACAGTTGATGCAGTCAGTCGTTTCTCAATGGTCTCTGTTGCTGAGGTGGTGGATGCCTCCAGCTCCTCTAAAGTCTCTCTGGTTTTTCGTTTCTTGATAGGAAGAGCCCTCTCCTGAACAGGCTTAGCGGAAGACTCCTTCTGGGCTTTTTTCTTGGCTTCGGCGGTGAGAATGGCTGCAGCGGCATACGCAGCAGCAGACCCCGTCCCCACTGTTGACTGTGAAACGGTTGCTGGCTTGCGTCCACGTTTTTTGGGGGTGGTGGGTGGATCCTGCTCTGATTTCCTCTTGCGCCCTCGGCGTGCTTTGGCAACTGGCGCTTGCCCCAAAGGAGCCCCTGGTTCAGTTTTGGGGGCCACAAAGGGCATCTTTACTAGGAGTTTTCCTGGACTCTTTTCTACAACGCGTTTCACCGCCACCCCTTCTGTAGCTTGCCGTACCTTGCCGCTGCCTTTAGGCCGCCCCCTCCCACGTCCAGAGGGTTTGACCATTTTAGGCTTTTTAGGCGGTCTCTTTTCTCTGCGAGACGGGCTTCCCCTGCCCGTGACTGTGAAGTCAAAGTCATTTGGATCTGTAACGGTATCGCCAACCTTTTGGAAGTATGCCATGAGTTCCACTTTGGAACGGAAGGCTTTCCCTTCTGGGCTGAAAAATAAAAACACATATATTACTATAAGCTGATGAAAGTTTCTATGTAGCTCAAACAGTAGAGAATGGCACAAATAATGGCAAGGCCATACATTTGACTCCAGGGAAAGCAAGGACTGTTCAAATGTAAAATGCATTTGGTTAAAAGCGTCTATTAAGCGCATACTGTACATCTGACGTGAAATGAAAGTCCCTTGAATAAACATTTGAATTTGAGAAAGTCTATGTGTGCTGAAGTTGAATGTGTAATCCTACCAAATACACTACCTGGCAAAAGTCTTGTCGTCGACCCCAGTTGTAAGAGCAACAAATAATACAACTTGACTTCTAGTTGATCATTTGAAAAAGTGTCAAAAGGTGGATTTCTCAGATGAATCATATGTTAAATTGCATCCCAATCATCACAAATACTGCAGAAGACCTACTGGAACCCACATGGACCCAAGATTTGGTGAAGGAAACATCATGGTTTGGGGTCACATTCAGTATGGGGGAGTGCGAGAGATCTACAGAGTGCATGGCAACATCAACAGCCTGCGGTATCAAGACATTTGTGTTGCCCATTACATTACAAACCACAAAAGAGGGCAAATTCTTCAGCAGGATAGTACTCCTTCTCATACTTGAGCCTCCACATCAAAGTTCTTGAAAGCAAAGAAGGTCAAGGTTGTCCAGGATTGGCCAACCCAGTCACCAGACATGAACATTATTGAGCATGTCTGGGGTACAATGAAGGAGGAGGCATTGAAGATGAATCTAAAAAATCTTGATGATCTCTGGGAGTCCTGCAAGAACGCTTTCTTTGCCATTCCAGATGAATTTATTAATAAGTTATTTGAGTCATTGCAGAGACTTAAGGTTTACAGAGGTTTGCAGAGGTTTGTATGGATGCAGTCCTCCAAGCTCATGGGAGTCATACACAATATTAACTATTTCTCCACTGCATCATGACTTTATATTTTATACTGTGCATTATTTTTGTTAAGTGACAAGACTTTTGTCTAAGCAAAGTCAGAGCTTACTGTACTAATTAAAAATTTAAAATCAAGGCATGATCATATTTTATTTTGGTAAAATAAGTGTAATCTAGACGCCTTTTCCTTTTATATAAGCCACTTCTGATACCAAATGATCAACTAGAAGTCAAGTTATTATTTGTTGTTCCTAAAACTTGGATAGGCGACAAGACTTTTGTCAGGTAGTGCACCAGTGGGTTAAATACAAATATTGTGTAATAATGCATGCTTTAAATTAAAGTCTGTTACTGTAAAATCAAAATTTATAAGCACACACTGTTATTCTTTAGGTGAACAATTGATCAGTGTAAGTTAATTTACTGAAAAAAAGTTTGCTTTTGTAATCTTCAATCAAAGTCTATTTGCTTCCATAATTGGTGTGGCGCTCCTCTGTTGACGTCAGTTTAAAGTCTTCAGCCACAATATTCTTAACCATGCCCTTCTTACTGTTAGTTTGCTACGAGGGAATGATGGGTAAAAATAAAGCCCCACATTCTACTCATCAATTAGTTTCAGTAGGAAGTACACCAACAAACTGAAAAAAAAAGTCTTAGCAACTTCCAATTCTCACAGACTTTAAATATTGTAGGAACTGTGACGCACCAGTCAGAACGCACCCATATTTGTCAATTGTTTGGCAGAAAAATACATTTCAGAAAGTGTTTAGCCCTCCAACAAATCTTAATAGATTCGCATACAGCTCGAAATGACAAATCTCCACAGCCCCAACCAAAGTAATGTCTCTCTCTCCACATGCAAATAAGATTTGTTGAACAACCACTGAGTTGTTATATCATGCTTTAAATACTGCTGGGACCTGTTATGCAAGCTTGCGTCTTGCACTGGAAGCAAGCAGCAACATGCATCCTAATGTTAATTTAAAGTCAAATCATTATAGATTTATTCATGTTTACAATAAGTTTTTTCATTTTTGTAAATTTCTCTTCATGTCTTTTTATTATTATAATTAAATATGTATATTGGCAACAAAGTGGCTCAGTGGTTAGCACTGTCGCCTCCTAGAAAGACGGTTGCTAGTTCAAGTCCAGACTGAGTCAATCGGCATTTCTGTGTGGAGTTTGCATGTTCTCCCCGTGTTGGCATGGGTTTCCTCCAGGTGCTCCGGTTTTCCCTACAGTCCAACGACATGCGGTATGGGTGAATTGAATAAACTGTAGTGTATGTGTGTGAATAAGTGTGTATGGGTGTTTCCTTGTACTGGGTTGCAGCTGGAAAGGCATCAGCTGTGAAAAACATATGTTGGATAAGTTGGCGGTTCATTCCGCTGTGGCAACCCCTAATGAATAAAGGGTCTAAGCTGAAGGAAAATGAATGAATGAATATGTATATAATATAGTTTTGTACATTTTTATTTATTTATTAATTGCTATTTTGTCATTTCAGTATATTAGGCTAAACTAAATACAAATGAGAAATGTTGCCCATAATTTAATTTATCATTACAATAATAACCCAGCCCATTTTTAATTCAACACATTATTCATTCATTCATTCAATTTCTTTTCGGCTTAGTCCCTTTATTAATCTGGGGTCGCCACAACGGAATGAACCGCCAACTTATCCAGCATATGTTTTACGCAGTGGATGCCCTTCCAGCTGCAACCCTTCACTAGGAAACATCCATACACACTCATTCACACTTATCCACTAAGGACAATTTTTTTTTTCTTACCCAATTCACCTATAGCGCATGTCTTTGGACTTGTGGGGGAAACCAGAGCACCCGGAGAAAACCCACGCAAACATGGGGAGAACATGCAAACTCCACACAGAAACCTAGCCGGGGCTCGAACCAGCAACCTTCTTGCTGTCTTGCTGTGAGGCGATTGTGCTACGCGATTGTGCTGCAGCCCCAATTCAACACATTACTCAGTTAAAACAGTTGAGTTAAAAATACCCCTAACATATAACCCAACTATAGGTTATTATAGCACCTTCCCAACTATGGGTTATTTTAAACCAATGTATTGGGTTATTTTGATTAAATGTTATTTTTTTTCCATTTTGGTATTACTATTGCTATTTTTACTAGTATTACTATTGATTTTATAATTATGTCTGTGTAAACCGCTTTATTTTCATTACATTTTAAGTTCCAGACACTTAAGCGTTTTTATCTGTTTAATATAGATTGGCTTTGAAGCGCACGTTTGTATCATCAATAATTAAGAATGCTGGTGAAATGAATATAAAAAACACGGCACGGAGAGGTAAATTAATAAAACAACAACAATATTATTGCATTAGAGCTTAAATAAACATCACAATGCAAAAACAAAATTACCTATGCATATTAATACAGCTGTTCTGTGTCAGTTGAATCAGTTGACTCTTGAAATTCAAAAATTTCAACCCAACAGGTTGAGTTATTAAATAAATAACCCAATAAAGGTTAAAAAATAACCCAACGAAGCAGCAAAAATTTTACCCATCTTGTTGAATTATTAATAAATAACCAAATAAAGGTTAAAAATAACCCAACAAAGCACCAAATATTTTAACTCAACCATTGGGTTAAATAAATAACGTTTTTTTGGAGTGTTGTATAAAACTGACTTTGTTTGGGTCGATTAAATGTAGTTAATAACCAATAAAATGCTGTATATTTTACCTAACATTAAAGGGGTGGTCCACTATGATATCATATTTAAAACTTTAGTTGATGTGTAATGTAGCTGTGTGAACATAAACAACATCTCTGAATGTAATACGCCCAAAGTTCAATGCAAATGGAGACTATGGCTTCTACAGAGTTCGCTTAGCAAAGCCTACAGCTAACGAATTTGGGGACTACAAAAAAATACATCCGGGTTAATGAGATCACAAGCGCAAGATCACAGATCACAGGTTACGCATATTCACCATGCGCACAAACCCCGTGCAGTGAAGGGGTGTGGCCAGAGGTTCTGTAATGTTATAGCAGGGAAAGCTAAAATGCCGTCCAAACCCGGCTATTTCCACAGAGCTTGTTCTGCTTCTGTATTTGGGCATCCAAAGGACACAACACAAAGAGAGAAGTGCTTTCAGTTTAATTTTAATTATGTTCCAGAGAATTATAAAAAATATATAGCTAGCATTTGACAACGGACAGCTTCCAGAATCTCTCTCAGTTCAGTGCTGCATTCGGATAAAACTCCTCCAACAGACGAAGCTGTGGATTGTGAGCCACAACCTGTAAGTAATTTTATTTGTTAAAATTTATCTAGTACATGCACAGTTTCTACTGTTAACTGTATACTGTAGTGAGGATGTAAACAACAGGAAATGCTGTTTGGCACGGCAAAAATTGAGCTACAAATTCATATTTATCAGTCAAACCGCTATAAAACCCACAATCTTCACCAGCGCGTGCAGTTACTCTATATGTGGCCACTTTCAGTGTCTCTCTATGCGGCAGCTTTTCGTGCGTTCAACATCTCAAATAACAAACTTGCAAAAGATATGTGAACGTTTCATATTACTTACACATGCTTATTCCAAATATATGTGAAAGACACTCGTCATATTTTATTTTAGAGAGCAGGTGTGAGGTTCAGGTGTGTGCTCTTCATTTTCTGTCTGATTCAGGTAAACTGATACGGCTTGTTACACGGTGCAATAGCGCATGCTTGTAGGGAATGTGTCGTGTAGCCAATCTGCGAATCACAGTACATTATGTTAGCTAACCCATCAGAGCCTCTTGAGGGCAGGCCTTTCAGAGGAACTAGGAAAATGACAGATGTTTTCATGTTAGCTGAGTAGCTGTATTTGAGTGAGGTATATGAAAAAATAACGTGATTGTCTACAAGTGAAGCATGAGCACACATTGCTTTGCATCTTGTAAACACAACCAAGCCTTAAAAATACACTGTGAACCACCCCTTTAATAAATTTATACTGTAATAAACGTGGCTATTTCACACTATTGATTAGGTTAATGCATTAACTAACGTTTGCTAATAAGATCCTTAGCAATTATTTTTACATTTACTTACTCTAAATATTCAATATATACAATAAAGCAATACACACAAACATTTTTTTAATATACCTGCATATAAAGTAACCTTTTCTGCAGCTTAGGTCAACGTCACGATAAACCTGTATATCGTAATAAAAGCATTAATACCTCAAAAACATATTAAAAGCTTCAGTTTTAACACGATGACCCTCCTTTAAAATGAACAGTCAGACACTTCAATTCCCATTACTTTAATAATGACTGACGTGTTGTTTGTGCATGATTTGGGTGCAATACTATGAAACAAACACCATCACAGCTGCTCTTAAAAAGCAAACTTCCTGTAACTTGTACTAACTTGATCAGGTAGACATCAAATTTGCCAGCGGAGCGCCCCGACTTGCGCTGTTTCAGCTTGCGCGTCCAGCCCTGAGGCAGTGAAGGGTCTTCATACATTGGGCCTCTGTCCCGTATGACGGAGCGCCGCTGCTTGGCCAATGCGGAAGATTCTGGAGCACTAAGAGCAGCTCCAACTTCAGGGTCAACAGGTTCAGACTTCCCTGCCTCTGCCTGCTGTCCGACATCCCTCTGCGTAAAAAGAGACGGGGGCGGAGGAACAGACACAGTGGTCTCCAGTTTTTCCACATCGTGACGTTCTTTTTTGCTTTTCTTATGCTTCTGCGTCTTGTCTTTTGAGCCCTCCTGTTCTTCATTCTTGTCCTCACCTCTGCTAACAACAAAAAATAAGTGTCACACTGAGACAGTTTGACGGGTCTGTATTCTAGTCAGCTGTATGTCTAAATGTGTATTTATTTTAAGGAACACTTTTTTGGAGAAATAGGCTCATTTGACAACTCCCCCAGAGTTAAATAGTTGAGTTTTACAATTTTTGTATCAATTCAGACGATCTCCGGGTCTGACGGGAGCACTTTTAGCTTAGCTTAGCATAAATCATTGAGTCAGATTAGACCATTAGCATCTCACTCAAAAAATAATAATAAAAAGTTTTGATAATTTTTTGATAGTAAGTTTGACCCTTTTGTAGTTACATCGTGTATGAAGACTAACAGAAACTGAGAAGTTGCAATTTTCTAAGCTGATATGGATAGGAATCTCATATTGAAGGTGAGTATCGATCTGGCAGGGATTGTGTAACAATTAACATAAGAGTTGAAAACGTTACCCTTGTTTGATCAGTTCAGTTTAATTTTAAAATAAATAGTCATAGTTTTGTATTAGAGAATCAAACAGAGCCATTACCAGCCAATGCCATTACTGGTTAAAAATGACTGTCCTTTTCTGATTATAATCATGTAGGATTTCTGAATGAGAGTTTTGCTTGCTGTGCTTATTATTTCTTGAGGCCTCTTCTGCTGTTATTCGTATCTCCACATTCACATTTCCCAGTTTTGTCCCAACTCTTATACTCTCTTTTTGGCGTAATAATCAAGAAACTGGTGCTGTATGACTGCAGCAGGCGCAGTGATATATTATTGATATATGGTAAGATTTTTTTATTATTCTCTGTCAGTCTCAGTACATGATGTCACAACAAAAGATTTAAGCTCTAAATGAGAAAATCATCAAAACTCTTTTTGAGGGAGATGCTAATGGTCTAATCCAATTCAATGATTTATGCTAAGCTAAGCTAAAAGTGCTCTCGCCAGGGATGAACATTGGCTGAATGGACTCAGAAATGGTTAAACTCAACTGTGTAACTCTAGGTGATTTATAAAATATTTTATATTTCCTTAAAAAGTGGAGTGTTCCTTTAGGATTGTATTAAAATGTTGTGTTAACACATTTGCCATAATATTTTCTGATTGTAAGTTTGACTCTTCTGTAGTTACATTGTGTATGAAGAACAACAGAAAATGAAAAGTTGCTATTTCTAGGCTGATATGGAGAAGAACTATACTCTTATTCTGGTGTAATAATCAAAAAACTTTGCTGTGGTATCATGACTGCAGCAGGCGCAATGATATATTATTGATATATGGTAAGATTTCACTACAGAAGATTCAAGCTTTTAATAAAAAAAACTATCAAAACTCTTTTTTGAGCAAGATGCTAATGGTCTAATCCAATTCAATGATGCATGCTAAGCTAAAAGTGCTCCCGCCAGACCTGGAAATCAGCTGAAGGGATTGAAAAATGGTTAAACTAAACTGTTTAACTCTAGGTAATTTATAAAATATGAAATTTTCCTTAAAAAAAATTGTTCTTTTACGAATACATAAAAATGCTGTGTTAACATGTTTGCCATGTTTTCTGATTGAAAGCTTGACACTTTTGTAGTTACATTGTGTATGAAGACCAACAGAAAATGAAAAGTTTCAATTTTCTAGGCTGATATGGATAGGAACTATTTTCTCTTTCTGGCGTAATAATAAAAAAAACTGCTGTGGTATCATGACTGCAGCAGGCGCAGTGATATATTATTGATATATGGTGATGATATTTTTGTTATTCTTTGTCAGTCTTAGTACAAGATGTAACTACAAAAGATTCAAGCTCTAAATAATAAAATTATCAAAACTCTTTTTGAGTGAGACGCTAATGGTCTAGTCCAATTCAATGATTTATGCTATGCTGAGCTAAAAGTGCTCCCGCCAGACATGAAAATCGGCTGAATGGATTGAAAAACGGTTCAACTCAACAGTTTAACTCTAGGTAACTTCATATTTTCAATATTTAATATTTCCTAAAAAAAAAGTGGAGTGTTCCTTTAACGATACATAAAAATGCTGTGTTAACACGTCTGCCATGTTTTCTGATTAAAAGCTTGACTCTTCTGTTGTTACATTGAGAAAGAGGACCAACAGAAAATGAAAAGTTGTTATTTTTCTAGGCTGATATAGATAGGAACTATTCTCTCTTTCTCGCATAATATTCAGGGAACTTTGCTACCGTACCATGACTGCAGAAAGCACAATGATATTATATAATTGATATATGGTATGATATTTGTATCATTTTCTGTCAGTCTTGGTACACAATGTAACTACAAAATAGTCAAGCTTTAAATAGGAAAATTATTTGAATTTTTTGAGCGAAATGCTAATGGTCTAATCCAATTCAATGATTTATGCTAAGCTAAGCTAAAAGTGCTCCCACCGGACCTAGAAATCAGCTGAATGGATTCAAAACTGATTAAACTCAACAGTTTAACTTTAAGGTGATTTTAAAAATATAATATTTCCAAAAAAGTTGAAGGTTCCTTTAAGATAACATAAAATTCTGCGTTAACACGTTTGCCATAATGAACCCAATATTATGGCTTCAAAGCAAGCTCATTTCCAGATCACATAAGCTCTATTAAAAGCTACCACCAAACAGGCAAGATGTGTAAATTTAAAGTACTCGTGAAAAGAAAAACTTGACTAACCAAATTTAACTGATGCAATTAGCATCTTAACATCTTTGGCAGTCATGTGAAACCGAGGTCAAGAATGTGTCAACCACGTAACATCACGAGAAGCATGTTTTCTGTTAGTTTTCTACTGTGCATACAGAAATGCGTGGAAATCACCCTGGATGAGACGAGAGGCCCATGTCTAGTAAAACCTTGACGTTGAGGTGAATCACTTTGTTTTCAAAGAACAGAGGAATTTCCCATTTGTCTGTGCCATGTCCTTCAAGGAGACGATACGCTCTTTTCTCTTTCATCGTTTTTACAAAAGAGGTCACTAATAAACCTTTTTGTCTGGAGGTTACTCTAAACTCATATTTTTGTGTTTACATTATGACCAATTAAACATTATAAACATACAATGCAAGCTTTTAATGAAAATATATATCTTACCACAATACATAGAAGTTTTTTTTAATTCTCCTTAGCTTCAGTAAACGTTCACGATAACAACCAGATTTAATAAAAGGACATTTTCCTAACATTTAAAGTTACTCTGACAGAGTGAAGATTGAATCCACGTAACAGATCTGAGAAGCTGTAATGCTGTGTCACTTTCAGCTATAATAAAGTGTAGAAATTCAGATGAACACATCATCAAAGTTAAGCATGTAAATAAAGTTGAGTCAAATCACTGTTATCTTATAACCTGATCACCACCGGTCTGCAAAAAAAGTAACTGTCATGGTTTAATGGATGAATTAGTCCCTTAAAGGGACAGTTTATGCTAATATTAAAATATATTCAATTTTTACTTAACTTGAAGTATCCAAACCTTGCATTTTCTTCTTCTGTTGAACACTAAAGAAGATATTTGGAAGCCAATGGTTACAGGTTTCCAGCTTTCCTCTATCTTCTTCTATCTTGTGTTTTACAAAAGAAAAAAGGGCGAACAGATATGGAACAATCAAAAAGTGAGTAAATGATGACAGAATTTTCATTTTGAGGTGAACTGTCCATTTTCACGTGTTCACACTTACAGATGTTTGAAGAATAAAGCATATTTGGCATGCTGAGAAGGCTCTGAGCTCAGAAAAGACACCCCAACTTGTATTATTCCCCTTGTCAGAAAAATGAGAGACGTTGGGGTCCGAGTGAAGTGTCTAGCCTGGCCCCAGAACACTCCCCCTAGATAAATAGTGTTTAAGAGGCGAGGTATTGGGGTGATGCTAAAGTTGTGAGATAATGAAGGTAGGACAAGTTTGGTATTTATGGGGGTTTGGTCTAATGCTGATTGGATAATAGAATGGTTGTCAATGATGTGTTAGAATTGTTGAAATATCTGCTCATGCTCCTCCCAAAATTTGTTTATAAAACATCACTAAAAGCATTCAACAGAGATGTGCATTAAATATCATAGTTACCAATAATTTAATAATTGCAGCCAAAACAGCATTTACAAGACACTGGTTACTTCCTGAATCTCCAACAACTCAAGAACGGCTAGAGACGGTATATAATATTTATGTGATGGAAAAAATTACATTCTCCCTTCAACTCCAAATCAATGCATTATAAATATCTGGTCCAAGTTCACTGATTACATTAGATTGCTCTAGCCAATCTTCGTAGAAATATAAAATTATTACTACCTAATTGCCATCCACAGAACATACATTTTTCAATTTACGACCCATTGCACTCCCCCTCTTAATCCTCTCTTTAGATTAAGAATTTACAGTTGATCATTTCTGAACTTTGGTTGAGTTAATAAATAAAGATTTGACCCTTTCTGACCTATGTATATTTAGTTATTGATATTATTTGTTACTACTTTATTGTTACTGTTATTTTCATATATTTTATTTTATGAAACTTTGTTTTTTATTGTGTTCTGTTACTTTATAGTTTGTAAAAGAGAAAAATGTTTAGCAACGGAAATGTACACTCTCTTAAGTGGAATCACTGTACTGTATTTATTGCTACTATAAATATATATTTTTTAAATAAATAAATATATGTATGTATGTATGTATGTATGTATGTATGTATGTATGTATGTATGTATGTATGTATGTATGTATGTATGTATGTATGTATGTATGTATATATATATATATATATATATATATATATATATATATATATATATATATATATATCATAGAGTTACAAAAGTGTGTATTTTATTTCCAATAAGCCTCGTTATTAATATACATACTAGTTCTTAACAATATATTGCTTCAGCATTGATATTGCAATGTGTGTTTCTGCAATAATTACATTGCAGGATTAAATTGCTAATTAAAGAATAAAAGATGAACATATTAAATTTAGTTTTATTATTATTTATACTAGGTATGTGACGATAACCGTTTTCAAGGTATACCGTGGTTTAAAAAGAGGTTTTAAAACCACCTACATTTTCTGCTATACCGTTCCTAAGGTAGGTGTAAGATTTTTTATTTACATTTTTTTTGTTTTGGACAACAGTATCTCAAGCAGAAAAAAATATCCAAAGATGCCTTTTTAAATTGTAAAGAAATCCCTGTTTTTAAAACTAATGAAGACAGCAGAAGTCAATGATTCATTTGAATTATTTAGCCTGACGTGTTTACTGCTCCAAAATTTCATAAATATTTCAAAAAATCGAATTTATTGTTATTAAAGGGGAAAAAGGTTTTGTTTTTTTTAACCAGACATTTAAAAAATTATATATATATTAGAGCAGTAATCACAATACCGTGATATTTTTATCCAAGTTTATCATACCGTCAGGATCTTATACCGGCCCATGCCTAATTTATACAATGATGACCATGATATTTAACATTTTATTGTTCAATTTCTGAACTTGAATGTTGTTAGACTGCCCAGAAAACCATAAAGCACTGTTTATTTATTTATTTCTGCTTGTAATTTATTATAATTTATGCAGATGCACTGCACAGAAACAATATTGATCATCCCAGTCAATCTAAATGAATGAAATCTTTCCAAATAGAGCTAATTATATTTGTTTATACTGCAACAGTCGCATTAAAACAAAATATCGCAATGTCAGATTTGTACAATATCGCACAGCCCTAATATAGACTGCATATGATTGAAGTATAGCAGGCATACACAAATTATAAAGTCAGAACTACCTATGTGAAGGACCACTTCCCACAATTCAATTTGGCCAGTTTCAAGTTTTAGTAAAGAGCAACATCTATATTCCAAAAGCAGAATCCACAAACAATAAATTTTTTTAAGGTCTTAGAGATTAAGCATTCATGTCATAAACCTCGGTAGAATTTTGTGAAGGCAA
This sequence comes from Danio aesculapii, assembly GCF_903798145.1. Lineage (NCBI taxonomy): Eukaryota > Metazoa > Chordata > Actinopteri > Cypriniformes > Danionidae > Danio > Danio aesculapii. The sequence continues at coordinate 46,059,024 of NC_079442.1, read as the reverse complement.
CACAGTGGCTCAGTGGTTAGCACTGTCGCCTCAAAGCAAGGTTCAAGCCCCGGCTGGGTCAGTTGGTGTTTCTGTGTGGAGTTTACATGTTCTCCCCATGTTTGCGTCCTTCGGGTGCTCTGGTTTCCCCGACAGTTCAAAGACATGCGCTAGTGGTGAACTGAAGAAACTAAATTGGCCGTAGTGTATGTGTGTGAATGCAAGAGTGTATGGGTGCTTCCCAGTACTGGGTGCAGCTGGAAGGGCATCCGCAGTGTAAAACATATGCTGGATAAGTTGGCGGTTCATTCTGCTGTGGCGACCCCTGATTAGTAAAGGGACTAAGTTAAGGAAAAATGTTGCCAATTTTTCCAAATGTAGCTTATGTTTGACTTGAGTTATTTAATTTAAAGCTGCTTATTTAAAAAAGAAATTTTCCAGTGGAAATAATACATTATTAATAAACAATAACTTGTAAATTAGATTGTAGCAAAACAGCGATGATAATCAAACATGTTTCCAATCTTAATCTACCTTTATATTTCATCATATGTGAATAAAGTGCAGTGAACATCATTTTAATGTTTTTTACTACCAATAACTAGTCAATAACTTCAATGAATGAGTAGCAATGTTGGTATAGTCTTATATAGTGGGTTGAGAGTTATATTATGAATGCTTGGTGACACATTAAAGGACTGGCAGCATAAAATGAAGAACTCTCAGCATCAAGCGTATGGTAAAACTAAATAAATGGATACAAGAGAAAACCAAAAACAACTGTTTACAATTACCTTGTCTGATTTCATTTTAATATTGTTTATCTACACTCAAAAAATAACTCATTGGATGAACTTTAATTAAGGGCAGGATTTCCATTCAGTACATTTGTTTAGCACCAACTAAAAAAGCTATTTACACAATTAAATGAAATTGAGTTGGTGCAACATGATTTTATCAAATAAAAGTTTATATACATTGATTTGTATTTTTATTTAACTTAAACTCAAAGGTCTGATAATATCATGTATGTCTATTATGTGTTGCACATTTCAAAGTCTAAACTGAACTAAAAGAGATATTTTTAAGCATATTACATATACAGTTGATTGAGACTGATCTTAAAACTCATTTTTGGACAGTTATTGCTCACTGAGCAAAGCAACCAATTAGGGCTGGGCTGATAAACAATATTGTATTGAATCGCAATAAAGTTTATGTCAATAACAATGAAAAGCTCTGCAATTTTTTACTCTTTACTGATCTAAGAGCCAATCACACAGCAGAAATGTGAAACAATGGGAATCTAGAAGTGTGTTGATAATAGAGATGCACCAAATTTTTGGCTGACAAAAATGATCGGCCAGTGAAAATAGGTTATGCCATTTAATGGACCCTCTAATTTGTGAGTCATTGTTGAGATACACTTTTAAATCTGGAAGAATTAACAACTGATATCGAAATGTATATCGTTATTGTTCAATATGGAAAATAATGAATTAAGATTGCAATTTTGCCATATCGCCCAGCCCTACAATAAACTGCATTTTTGCTAATTAAGCTGCCAACACCCTTGGGTGCTTCTGCAAGGTGGTAATCTCAAAACTCAAAGCATTACATGAAACTCTTCTAAATCTTTAAACTAGAATGAAGATTAAACTCTAACAAGTCTTTCTTTAACTTTAAAATAGTCCTAGAAAATATGGAAAGACTCAACATTCAAATTCTTTCAGTAAAAACCTGTCTTGAAATAAAACACATCCATTCATCAACGTTGCTGAACAAACAATTTTGGGATGTTCACATGTTCTGAAACTTCTGCATTCCTAATAGCTTTTATATTTTTCAGATACTACAAATGCAACTGCCATGACCTAATGCTACATGAGAAACCACATGGAATATTTGTGTCTTAATATTTGTCAAATCCCAAGATGAGATAACCATTCATAAAATTGCTGAAGACGCTGATTAAACATTGTGAAAGTCCAGTCACGAGATTGTAAAATAAAAATCTTCTTAATGCATTAAAATCTCATTGCTTTGTGTGTACATTTAAGCATTAATACCTTTATCCTGTTTTGTGTGCTATAGTAATTAATTGTTAGGGCCGGTACAAGTTCATTTGGTCTAGATAAAGTAATCTGTTCATTAGCCATGGAATATTATATAGAATTGAACTTATGTACGAACTACCCATTTAGGAGATGAACACAAATGAACACCACCACATCATATTGTTTCTGTAAGTTGTAACTTTGTTAGTGGCAGACCAATTAAAGAATAATGATGAAGTTAATTAGTATTGGTCATAATTAAATTTTTTATTGTGAAAGTTGACTGTACAATTTCGGACTAAGTAAAAGCTTCATAGGAGGCAGCGAAGGCCTTGAACCTTACATCACTCAAAATAATAACTGTTCTTGTTCAAACTAGGGCTGAACAATATATTATTTGAGCATCGATTTCGCAATGTGTGTATCAGCAATAATCATATTGCAGAATTAGATTATTTATTAAACATTAAAACACAAAGATATTATTATTTTCTAATTATTTATTCAATGATGACCATGCTATTTTACATTTAATGGATCAATTTCTGTACTTGAATGCTGTTAAGACTGCCCAGACAACCATAAAGCACCGTTTATTTATGTATTTTAGTTTGTAATTTATGAAAACACACTGCATAGAAAAAGACTTGATCGTCCCAGTCAAGCTAAATTAATGAAGTCTTTCCAAATGAAGCTTTTCAAATCCTCTGGTGAAATTATATTCATATTGCAATATATATTGCATTAAAATAAAATATTGCAATGTCAGATTTTTCCAATATCTTGCAGCCTTAGTTCAAACTACTTATTTAGAATAATCTGAATGAACACAATTCTTGATTTTTTTTTTGGGGGGGGGGGGGGGGGCAACTTAATTGTTTTATGTTTAATCCACGTAAATTTGTCAAAAACAATTAATTTAATCGATTTGTGTTGGGACAACATAAATGGATTGTGTGGAACCCTGTATTTTTTACGGCATACACTCAAAAACTATGTTTGGTGTTTGTTCAAGCTACACATTTTAAATGAGTTGAAACAACACAATTCTTTATTGTTGTTTTTTTTGGGACAACTTAATTGTTTTATGTTCAATCTGCTTAAATTTGTAAAAACTAATAAGTTAACTTACCCAACAAGCATTTTTTGTTTTTGAAAGATGTCTAATAGATGTCTAATAGATGTCTAAACAGTTGTCTTGGCTAAAACAAGGCTAAATCTGAGCTTTCAGTGAAAATCTAATAGACGTCTACACAGAAAAAAGTGTTGCATGCAAAACTGTTGCACACAATTTATTTGTGTTGAATTTAAACAAACAAATTAAATTGAGCAATGTTCAACTTAATTTGTTCGTTTAAATTCAGTTTAAATTAATTATTTACAACCACTTAACGTGAAAAAATTTAGTAAATCCAAGGAATTATCTTTGAATAATTTTTTTCAGTGGAAGAATAGGCCAAAATTAGACTAGTTATTAAATAAACAGAAATAAATGACTGCACATACAAACTCTGTCTAATCTGTCTATTTAACGATTAGTCTAGTTTTGGGGTATTCTTAGATGTCTATTAGATTTTCACTGACAGCCCAAGTTTAGTCTTGTTTCAGCCAAGCTGTCTACATTTAGATGTCTGTTAGACGTCTATTAAACAAAATTGTTTTCTGGGTAATTGCTTGATGTTGTCCCAAAACAAATTAATTGTGTAAAACTATTATTTACAGTGTAACAACACGCGTTAAGATGCAATTCAGTCCATACCAAACAAGACACGACAAACATTTAAATACCAAAAACATTCAGAAGTGGAAAACAACGCACTGGTTACATTACATTAAGTACAAGCTGAGTGACTGTTGTCACTGGCTTGCTTGCTTGCTTTGGGACTGTGGAGCTGCACATCAATGGATTTGCTCTTCAGTGTTTGGACTTTCAACGGTGAAAATTAAACCACAATGAACTGAACTAAACTGAACTTCAACTCTGAAAACTGGACTTTATTGTGTCCATCAAATCTACAATCTACAAAAGCACTATTGAAATAAAGATGAACTGATGTTGTTGGTTTGCTCTGAGTTCACATTTCAATCGTTTGTTTTCATACTACTTGTTTGCTGGTTGTTTTATTGTCAGTATGACAATAAATGGCTTTTAAAATGGTGTTCAAACTCACAATGGTAACATTCAACAAAGAAAAAAGCTCACAATCAACACCTGAGGTAATTAATGTTTGTTGTTCACGCTGCCGTTCAGCCGTGATGTCGCAGAAATAGAAACTGTTTCTAAAATAGAAACTTAACGAGGCACTGTTGCGGATGGTTATCACAAAAACCACATTTACATGACAAAGTGTATCGCATATCAGAAAACAATCAATATCTGCATTATGCAGCTCCTAATGTAGAGATTTTAAAACAGGTATGATTAAATCACAACCAACATTTAACAATTAACTGGCATGAACAACTATCTGAAAAGACTTTTGAAAACAAATGAGCTTCTAGCTATTTTTACTTGAGCTTAGTTTTGAGCCATGACAATAAAGTGCAAAATTTGGGATCTGAAAGAACACTTATAAAAAGGTAAATAAAAAAAAATATGTAAAAAAAACTAGTGAATAAGCATTGAACAAACAGCGGCAAAATACAACTTAAGCTCTTCCAACTCCCATAAAGCACCGGTGCACCACAAATTATGCATCTCAAATCATTTTAATACTCGTTTGTATATGCATATTTTGTAATAAAGTTGAAATATACTGTTACTATAGAAACAAACAACAACTTTATCCGCTTGTTAAGTGTGATGCCATGCGAATCGGCTTCCGGGTCCAAGTGCTCTATCAAACTGTATGGGGTAACTCTACAGATGGTAACAATAAACGTTTCTAAAGTGATGTAATACTTTCGAAAATCACGATCACAATATATATGTCCATGCCTAATATCCGATGTCCAGTAAGTGATTATTTTATATAAATTGTTAAAATATTGATGACTGTGGTGCAGCAAGTCGAGAGACTGTTGTGTACACCATGATTTTATATCAAATTCACTTTAATGTGTGCACTTTCTATGACTAAAAAGTGGTCATAAACGAATATTTTCTCAAATTTAAATGAGAAGCGGCTTGGATGCGGAAGCAGTATTCGATATGTCATGACTTTACAAGCAGATAAGTTTTATAATCCTTCTTTTTGTTTGTCATTACATTAGCAATGACTTTGTGGGATTGTAGTTCTGCCCCTCACTAAAGCCATTAGGTAGGCATACCAGTCTATTACGGCTGCACGATATTGGAAATGTGCGGTATAAATGCAATTTCAGCAGATGAATTGAATAGCTTATGAGGAATTCATAATTTTAGATTGATCGGGATTAATCTGTAGGGGAGAGTATCTGCATAAAATATCATTTAAAAAATGACAAGTTAAATATAACAGAGAAAAGATGCAAATAAACAATGATTTATGATTTTCTAGATCGACTGGGATGATTCTGCAGTGGGAGTGCATCTCCATAAAATCTAATAAACAATCGATAAACTTTTTGGGGTCCCCAGACACATTTTCACTATAGTCTGTGCTACTAGCAAAGCGTTTCTGTATTTGCATGTGTTGTAAGTATTTTCAGGAGTAACAATCTATAAATACAATCAAGAAGAAGATACAATTGAAATAAAGTGTTATCGTTTTCCGAGTCTAACAGTATTCAAGTACAGTAACTGAATGATAAAAATAAAAATAATTCAATAAAATGAATCGTTGTTAAAGTTACAAATGGTCCATTTTATTATACCTCAATGCTTTTAAGGTCATTATAAAATCACAGGCATCAAAAACATATTTAAATGATAAATTATAATTCATATAACTTTGCGTATGCTCGCGATGTGACTATTGCGAATGATCACATTGCGATATCGATGCTGAAACGATATATTGTGCAGCCCTATTTGAAATATTAAATTACCTCACTGTGTTAACTCTAAAGTCTGGTCAACTATTATTCCAACTACATATCCACACACATTATGATTTTGCAACATTGCAGACGCGCACATTGTGATATTGATGCTGAAACGATATATTGTGCAACCCTACAGTCTATTGAGGTAAAGTTAATATTAAATTCGTACATTCATTCAGTGTCAACTTGTAACATGCGCCCTATATTGTTTATCATGGTGCTTTGAATATTTGGTCTGAAATCATAGGCAAGTATGACTTCAAAACAACATTAGCACTATTTATTTGACAGTGAACAATGTTGTACTTTGCTAGTCGATAACTGCTAACATGATTTCACTCTTCAGAATACTTTTCTGAAATTATATTGAGGAGAAAGTCTGAATGTGTGAATATAAATCCAATTTTACCTCAATATATAGTCTGGCACCATTATCTTTCTGTCTGACATTGAATTCAAATGTTTATAATGCGATTCATTGATTTAAATGGTGATGTATAATAGGGCTGCACGATATTGGAAAAAACTGACATTGCAATATATTCATTAAGTTCGATATATTGTGATATAAATGCAATTTCAGCAGATGACCAATAGCTTGTAAAGAGTTCAGAATTTTAGATAAATTAGGATGATTCTGTAGGGGAGCGTATCTGCATAAAATATCATTTAAAACTCAGAGAAAAGATGCAAATAAACAATGATTTATGATTTTTCTGGTGAGTCAAACACTATTCAGAAGCAAAAATTAAGTAAGAACTGAATAATTATAATAATAACACTGTCGTATTAATTGAGTAAATAATTATATAATGTACAATTCACTTTTAGGCTACAAACATTTCATTTATTGTGCCCAAATGGCTTCAGTATCGATGCTGAAACGATATATTGCGCAACCCTCCAGTCTATTAGTTAAGGTTGGTTTTATACTCTTACATTTGTTCTCTGTCAAATTGTAACATGCGCCCTATATTGTTTATCATGGTGCTTTGAATATTTGGTCTGAAATCACACGAAAGTATGACTTCAAAACCACATTAGCACTATTCATTTGACAGTGAACAATGTTGTACTTTGCTAGTCGATAACTGCTAACATGATTTCACTCTTCAGAATTTGCAAAGAATACTTTTCTGAAATTATATTGAGGAGAAAGTCTGAATGTGTGAATATAAATCCAATTTTACCTCAATATACAGTCTGGCCCCATTATCTTTCTGTCTGACATTCAATTCAAATGTTTATAATGGGATTTACTGAAGTAAATGATGATATATATTAGGGCTGCACGATATTGGAAAAAAACTGACATTGCAATATATTCATTCAGTTCGACATATTTGTGATATAAATGCAATTTCAGCAGATGACTTAAATAGCTTGTAAAGAGTTCAGAATTTTAGATCAATTGGGATGATTCTGTAGGGGAGCGTATCTGCATAAAATATAATTTAAAACTCAGAGAAAAGATGCAAATAAACAATGATTTATGATTTTTCTGGTGAGTCAAACACTATTCAGAAGCAAAAATTAATTAAGAACCGAATAATTATAATAATAACACTGTTGTATTAATTGAGTAAATAATTATATAATGTACAATTCACCTTTAGGCTACAAACATTTCATTTATTGTGCCCAAATGGCTTCAGTATCGATGCTGAAACGATATATTGCGCAACCCTACAGTCTATTGAGTTAAGGTTGGTTTTATACTCTTACATTTGTTCTCTGTCAAATTGTAACATGTGCCCTATATTGTTTATCATGGTGCTTTGAATATTTGGTCTGAAATCACATGCAAGTATGACTTCAAAACAACATTAGCACTATTTATTTGACAGTGAACAATGTTGTACTTTGTTAGTCAATAACTGCTAACATGATTTCACTATTCACAATACTTTTCTGAAATTATATTGAGGAGAAAGTCTAAATGTGTGAATATAAACTCAATTTTACCTCAATATACAGTCTGGCACCATTATCTTTCTGTCTGACATTGAATTCAAATGTTCATATTGTGATTCATTGATGTAAATGGTGATGTATAATAGGGCTGCACGATATTGGAAAAAACTGACATTGCAATATATTCATTAAGTTCGATATATTGTGATATAAATGCAATTTCAGCAGATGACTTAAATAGCTTGTGAAGAGTTCAGAATTTTAGATAAATTAGGATGATTCTGTAGGGGAGCGTATCTGCATAAAATATCATTTAAAAATCAGAGAAAAGATGCAAATAAACAATGATTTATGATTTTTCTGGTGAGTCAAACACTATTCAGAAGCAAAAATTAAGTAAGAACCGAATAATTATAATAATAACACTGTTGTAATAATTGAGTAAATAATTATATAATGTACAATTCAACTTTAGGCTACAAACATTTCATTTATTGTGCCCAAATGGCTTCAGTATCGATGCTGAAACGATATATTGCGCAACCCTACAGTCTATTGAGTTAAAGTTGGTTTTATACTCTTACATTTGTTCTCTGTCAACTTGTAACATGTGCCCTATATTGTTTATCATGGTGCTTTGAATATTTGGTCTGAAATCACATGCAAGTATGACTTCAAAACAACATTAGCACTATTTATTTGACAGTGAACAATGTTGTACTTTGCTAGTCGATAACTGCTAATATGATTCCACTATTCAGAATACTTTTCTGAAATTATATTGAGGAGAAAGTCTGAATGTGTGAATATAAATCCAATTTTACCTCAATATATAGTCTGGCACAATTATCTTTGTCTGACATTGAATATAAATGTTTATAATGTGATTCACTGATGTAAATCATGATATATAATAGGGCTGCACGATATTGGAAAAAACTGACATTGCAATATATTCATTCACTTCCATATATATTGCGATATAAATGCAATTTCAGCAGATGACTTAAATAGCTTGTAAAGAGTTCAGAATTTTAGATCAATTAGGATGATTCTGTAGGGGAGCGTTTCTGCAAAAAATATCATTTAAAACTCAGAGAAAAGATGCAAATAAACAATGATTTATAATTTTTCTGGTGAGTCAAACACTATTCAGAAGCAAAAATTAAGTAAGAACTGAATAATTATAATAATAACACTGTGTCGTATTAATTGAGTAAATAATTATATAATGTACAATTCACATTTAGGCTACAAACATTTCATTTATGGTGCCTAAATGGCTTCAGTATCGATGCTGAAACGATATATTGCGCAACCCTACAGTCTATTGAGTTAAGGTTGGTTTTATACTCTTACATTTGTTCTCTGTCAACTTGTAACATGTGCCCTATATTGTTTATCATGGTGCTTTGAATATTTGGTCTGAAATCACATGCAAGTATGACTTCAAAACAACATTAGCACTATTTATTTGACAGTGAACAATGTTGTACTTTGTTAGTCAATAACTGCTAACATGATTTCACTATTCACAATACTTTTCTGAAATTATATGCAAGATAAAGTCTGAATGTGTGAATATAAATCTAATTTTACCTCAATATACAGTCTGGCACCAATATCTTTCTGTCTGACATTGAATTGAAATGTTTATAATGTGATTCACCTCATAGATGGTTGTTTAAATCGTGAAGTATAATGCTCTAACAAAGAAAAAAATAACTGTACATCTGTTGCACTTTACAAATATTTTATACTCTGTGTAAATTCAGCTTGTCTTATTCCACAGCTAAACTTTAATGTCATTCTGTTTTGGTTAAATCTCTAAAATATCCCATGTCTGACAACCTAAATATATCAAGCACACCAAACGAGCCTTGCATTGAATTCATAAAGCATACTACGCAGGAAGAAGTTGTACAGGATGCAAGTTTAGCTTTCTAGACATGGCTTAAGTGTGTGTGTGCAACCACGAACCAGGGTCATGCACGTCACTCAGTTTGTGCAAAACCCCACAGTCCACACACACTGATAAAGAGACAAATATGATGCTGCTAGATCTGTTAGCTGGCTACCGGAAGTCAGCACAACAATATCACCAGTCGCAGCTCTCACATGGGAGTGCCTTGTGCATAGCTAATGCAAGCTCACTGTCTATTTTAGTGATGCCAGAAGAACAACAACATGAACAGTGTTTTGCACCTGGAGTTGTTCAGTTTGCACGCTGCAGGGGCAAAATGAGCAGAAATAACAGAGACACAGTACAGTGACATCAGAGAAATAACACACTGGCCAACTTAATGCTTGCATATGCAAACTTGGTACCTGATGATGCAGAGAGCTACCTATACACCACAATAACCTCATTTCTAAGCGCAAGTCCACTCCAGGACGAGTAAATATATCTGGAGCAAATCGTCCTGCAGCGCCATAAGCAAGCTAACTTACTTCAGCCTGCTGTTTTTGACAGCTACCCTCAGAATTGAGCTGCTAATATCAGCAAAACAAAACATGTGTGCGTCCAAAGCCCCGGGCAGCCCCTCTGCTCCGGATTTCAGAGGAATTTTTGGAGTCGCGTCAGAAAACGACAGCAAAAACACACACACCGCACTAAAGCGCGCCGCACAAAGTGTCCGCTTATCGTGGAAAAAGAGCGGGAGAAATACGAGTGACGTATTCTCAACGCCTTCGCGGGCTAGCGGCTAACATTTCCCCCCCTTCAGCCTGACAAAATATCACAGCGACGATCAAAAAAAAGCCTACGCCATCGCCGCTCGCGACGCCTGACATTGGAATCCGTGACAATGGGAATGGATGCGATTCACACTTACAGTCTCTCCTCTCCGCTCTCTGCGGCGGCCATTTTTATTTAAATAAATAAATTTCCCAAAAATCACGCAACATCTTTGTGGGTACCCCTCACCCTCCTCTCCCACTCCCTCTAACACACAACACAATCCCCGGAGATCTCGCGAGAAGTGGGGTTGAAGGGTAGTAAGAGAGTGACGCGTGTGTTCTCGCGAGAGCTGAGAAGCGGATAACCAGAAAGAGGAACCAGGGCGAGGAAAGCTGCATTGCACACTAGAATAATAGTTTATGTGTGTGTTGTTGTTTTTGCTTTATATAAAGTACTGCTTCTTTGAGATACATGACTATCAAGTGTTTTAATTTGTATATTTTTCTAGATCTACAGTCGAGGTCAGAATTATTAGCCCTCCTGTGAATTTTTTATTCTTTTAATATATTTTAGAGTTTTTTCAACACATATTTACAAAGATGATAGTATTAATAAGTCATTTCTTTGTTTAATCTTTGTCATGATGACATTTCATAATATTTTAGCAGTTATTTTGTAAGATATATTCAGCTTAAAGTTCAATTTAAAGACTTAAATGTATAAACTGATATAAAATAAATAAAAGAAAAATAAAAGAAATGAGACTTCCTCCAGAAGAAATAATATGTTAGGAAATACTGTGACAGGCCCGTAGCCAGCGTGCTAAAAGGGGTGGTTCTTTATTTTCCAAAAGTGGCCCTTTTTGCAGTTATTAGCCTCATTTTCTATTTAATTATGAGATTTAAATACTGTATTTAGGTGACATTTTAAGCTCTATTTTTAGCAGAATTTATTAAATTAATAAGCTAGTTGGGTGGTCATCATAGCCACACTTTTTGATGTACCAAAATTGTTTCCTAAATATTTAGAATAAAGAAATATGACAAAAATTTGTTTTTAAGAAATTTATTACATCATATATCATTAGAAAAAAAGGCAAAGCTCTTTATTTACCGGTCAATCTACTTTCACCTATGGTCATGAGCTTTGGATCATGACCAAAAGGACAAGATCTTGGATACAAGTGGCCGAAATGAGTTTCCTTCGCAGGGTGGCAGGGCGCACCCTTACGGGCGATTCACAAGGGTCTTCAGCGTCAACGCCTGACAGAGGGGGTGTCTGAAGTTGGGGCTGACGCGATCGTCATAGCAGCATCAGCCAATGAAATTAGTCAGCAATTGGCTACTGTCTGAGCTGGGGTATTTGCATACAGCGATCTGATTGGCTGACTCTTCTATTGGCGCTTGAAAAGTTGAGAAAGTCCCAACTTCTGCAGTGAGCAACGCCTCTGAAGCAGCACAGACAGACCCACAATTCAGTTCGACAACGCTTGACGTCACCTATTCAAAGTGAATGGGAAGTGTTGACGCTGATGCTCCATGTGAATGGGCCATTAAAAATAGAGTAAAGATAGAGTGAGGAGTTCTGTTACCCAGGAGGAGCTTGGAGTAGAGCCGCTGCTCCTCCACATCGAGAGACGTCAGCTGAGGTGGCTCAGGCCTCTGTTTCGGATATCTACCTAGGGAGGTGTTCCAGGCATGTCCCACCACGAGGAAGCCTCAGGGAAGACCCAGGACATGCTGGAGGGACTATGTCTTTCGGCTGGCCTGGGAATGCCTCGAGATCCCCATGGAGGAGCTGGAGGAAGTGTCTGGGGAAAGAGAAGTCTGGGGTTCTCTCCTAAGACTGCTGCCCCCGCGACCTGGCCCCGGAAAAGCAGATGAAAATGAATGAATGAATGAATCATTAGAAAAAAAGTTTTAAATTAAAAACTGTAGCCTAGTGTAACTTATTAAGTAAAAATAACAAACTGGCCAGCACATTCAACTGTCCTTAGTCAGAATATAAAAAAAAAAAATAATAATAATTGGCATCACAGTGGCGCAATGGGTGGCACAATTGCCTCACAGCAAGAAGGTCGCTGGTTTGAGCCTCGGCTGGGTCAGTTGGCATTTCTGTGTGGAGTTTGCATGTTCTCGCTGTGTTGGCGTGGGATTCCTTTGGGTGCTCCGGTTTCCCACAGTCCAAAGACATGCGCTATAGGTGAATTGGGTAGGCTAATAATAATATAGCCTATATATATTTGTGTGTGTGCGTGTGTGTGCAGGGGTGTATTTAACCAATAAGCGAGGTAAGCTGGCACTTAGGGCCCCAGGAAATTTGGGGTCTAAAATTAAATATATATATATATATATAATTATATATATATATATATATATAACATTGTTTTCTTTCCTAAATTTGTCTTCCACCCCCAATAACCCACAGAGCAAAATATCTCTGGCCCAGCTCTGGCCCACACAATCAGCTTTTGCTTGGCCCACATGCCACAGTGAATTACAATACATGACTGGACAAAGTCTGGCTTCCAGACAAGCGCAAAACATGGATCATATCTGGGTCAAGTCTCAGCCAAGATAATAACCCTTAACTGAGCCTAAACTGGGCCAGACATGTTGGTCTGTCACGACTGCAATGAAATTGATAAACCCATGAATCATTGCACTTTAGGCATACTTTGGGCGTGCTTTATCTCGAAGCAACCTGATTGGTGGATTTTTTTTCCTTTATTTGAAAATAATTTATTTTAAAAGTGGGTCAAGAAATGCCAAACTTACATTGCCCACATATCAACTATTAACATCTGGGCCAAATACTACATTTTACATCTGGCCCAAGTATTGTATGCTGCCTTAAAGACGGTGCCACCTCTGCCAAACCAGGGCCATGTTTGACCCACATGCTGTATGCCAGTGCCGGATGATTTATGCCAAATCTGGGCCAGAATTCTTTGCTACCTGCGAATGAAGCAGTTCAGCAGTCAAATTAGATAAAGACTTAGTTTTAAAAATGAAACAATTTATTTATTATTTTTAGTTGGTTTTGGATTTGTAGAAAACAAGATGTAGAAAAGAAGATTGAGTATATAAGAGAAAGACAGCAAAACAAACAAACAAACAAATAAATAAATACAAAAGGAGTAGGTTAGTGCTTTTGGGCCCTGTGGCTGGAATTACTTAAGGCACCCAAATCACTAAATCTGCCCCTATGTGTGTGCCTAAACATTCATTCATTCATTTATTTATTTATTTTCGGCATAGTCCCTTTATTAATCAGGGGTCACCACAGCGGAATGAACCACCAATTTATCCGTCACATGTTTTACGCAGTGCATGCCTTTCCAGCTGCAATCCAGTACTGGGAAACTGCACTCTCACATGCACACCTATTCACTACGGCCAATTTAGTTTATTCAATTCATCTACAGCGCATGTCTTTGTGCTGTGGCGGAAACAGGAGCACCCGGAGGAAACCCACACCAACACAGCGAGGACATGCAAACTCCACTAAGAAAAGCCAACTGGGCCAGCTGGGACTCGAACCAGCAACCTTCTTGCTGTAAGGTGCCAGTTATAACCACTGAGCCACCGTGCCACCCTCAAAATTTAAATAGGATAGACTTCAAATATTTGCAATTTAATATCTCTAAAACATTTATAAATTTTTTAGATGTACTTTAAAAATGCCTTTTAAAATGGTCATTCGCTTCATCCTAAATCACCCTCATCAGCAAGAAAGAATAAGCATTTTTTTTTTATTTGAAACTCTCCTCGGTTGCACATTTAGCCTGATACTGACATTTTCCAGCTGTGAGCAATCAACAAGTGCTTTTGGGTGATATTTGCAACGCTGAAGTTTACAATTTATTTTTTACAGCTTCCTCTTTTGACACATGAATGTGATAATGAGGTAAAGAAATGAAAAAGAGGAAATGAAAGTACTATTAGGGGACATCCTATAACTGTACGTATGGGCCCAAAGATCACAGACTTGGCAGAAGGCAGAAAAGGGATGAATGTTAAAACCTTAACAAGTGAATCAATAACAGATACGCAAGATTTTAAAACCCTGCGAAAAGCAGCACACTAAACAATTGCCATATTTAAAAACAGTAATATTGTCGTTTAATATAATCAGCACATGCTAATACGTGATTGGGTGAGATACTGTTAAGTGACTGTAATGATAGTATACTTCCTTCTTAGTACCAATGAGTAACAAAACTGTCAACCAGTTTCGCAAGTAATTTCTGTCTTCTCTTTTTTGATGTGACTATTAGGCGAAAAATTGTAAACAAATATTATATACAGTGGCATGGAAAAGTGTTTGCCTCCTTAGTGATTTCTTATGTATTTGCATGTTTGTAATACTTTAATGTTTCAGATCATGAAATAAATTTAAATATAAGTCAAAGTTAACACATCGTGAAGTTTTTTTTATTAAGGGAAAACAAAATACAAAACTACATAGCACTGTGTGAAAGTGTTTGCCCCCTGAACCTAATAACTGTTTGGGGCACCTTTAGCAGCAACAACTGCAATCAATCATTTTTGATAAGTTGCATTGAGTCTTTTCGAGTGCTGTGGAGGAATTTTTGCCCGCTCATCGTTGAAAATAAGCCACTTTGAAGGGTTTGCAAGCATGATCCGCCTTTTTAGGGTCATGCCACAGCATCTCAATTTGATTCAGGTTAGGACTTTGACTAGGCCACTCCAAAGTCTTCATTTAGTTTTTCTATAGCCATTCAGAAGTAGGCTTGCTGGTGTGCTTTAGATTATTATCCTGCAGCAGAACCCAAGTTTGCTTCAGCTTGAGGTCACTAACAGATATTTTGGTACATAGCAAAATTCATGATTCTATTTATCACAGCAAGTCTTCCAGTTCCTGAAGCAGCAAAACATCCCCAGACCATCACACTACCACCAGCACATTATACTGTTGCTATGATTTTCTTTTTTCTGAAATTCATTTTCTTTCCAGCTTAGTCTCTTTACTAATCAGGGGGTCGCCACAGTGGAATGAACCGCCAACTTATCCAGCATATGTTTTACGTAGCAGATGCCGTTCCAGTTGCAACCCAACTCTGGGGAACACCCATACACTCTTACATTCACACACAAACACTACGGACAATTTAGCTTATTCAATTCACCTATACTGCATGTCTTTGAACTGTGGGGGAAACTGGAGCATTTATTAGAAAGTTTTTTTTTATAAATAAGTGTAAGTATGCTAAATCTTAACCAAATTTCGTATTTTTTAAACGAGAATTGGATCTGTACTTTTTAATGTGGCCTTGTTCTATTGATTTATTCTACCTTGTCAGATTGTCCTACCTCTCATTCAAAAAGTAGGTAGCACATTTTGATGACGCAATATGCTACCCGTCACATTTAGCTACCAGTGTAAATTTTAATGTGGAGTAGTGTGATTTGAAGGTGTAATATCACCCTAACCTACCCAATCACTAACCCCAACCTCAGAACCATTTAAAATACAGTGTTGGTAGCAGGAATGGGCAGTACTTATGATACAAGTATTTAAAATACGTATTTCAAATACAAAATAGTATTTTGTCATTTGTATTTGATAGGGATGATGAAAATGGGTTTATATTTTGTATCAGAATATTTTAGTGTTGTATTTTTGTATTTTTAAAATGCTGTAAAATATTTGGTAAGAAGTCTACATGATGACATCATAAAAATGCGGCCTAAGATTAATGCATTCTCCGTTACAGAACAGAAAATTGTATAATATTGAAGAAGGTGGTCAATGCTAGGAGTATGGATGGAAATTTTGCAACACACATAAAGAAAATAACAGACAAATGGCATGGGTAAATTCGGGAGCAAGTCTACAATCATTGAAAATAGTATACTGCACAATGCTAAGACCAGTAATATTTAAGTACAATGCATTCGCACCTTTGCTTAAGAAATGAGATGGAATAAAATATCGGTCCTTAAGAACAGAAATATGGAGCCTACAGCACATAATCATCATCAGTCTCAGTGCTGCAGGTAGAAATGTAGAGGAAGTTTAGAAATAAAAAACACACCTAAAGATGCTGTACTGGTGTTCACTAAGAGAGTAAATTGAGACTCTTTCAGTTAAAGAAGAACTAAAAAGTTGGCGCCAGTGGTGAAGTGGTTAGTGTGTCGGCACATGAGTTGGCTCACGGCGACCTGAGTTTGATTCCTGCTTCACTGTCCTATGCCAATCCTTCCCCTCTGCTCCCCATGCTTTACTGTCAATACTCTCTACTGTCCTATCTAATAAAGGTAAAAACCCATAAAAAATGTTTTTAAAAAGAACTGGAAAACTCTTGGGAGAAAGAGTAAACTGCACAAATAATAGTAGTTTTGGAAGAATTGTAGATGCCAAGAAAATAAGACAAACAACATACAAATAAGTAATACAGTGGTGATTCCTACAATACTTCATTGGCTTTTTCAGATGCCAGTGCTCTGTATAGTTAATGAATAGGAAAGATGTCTGACTAAAGATGTCAGTGGCACCAGGGGCGTAGTGGACATTTTAAAAGTGGGGGGGACGGCCGTATGAGATCATATATACATTCATATATTTATTAATCACCTGTTTCTAAATGGTCTGTCTCTAAAAGTGAGGGGGACGGATCCCCCCATCCCCCCGGTTGCTACGCCCCTGAGTGGCACAATACAGCATATGAGACACAAATATTCCCCAAAATAAACCCCAAACTCCTGTTAAACGGCAGCAGTAGGATGATTATGAACTCTATTTTTTAGAGATATGTTTTATGTTGTGCACTGAAAACTGCAATTGCAAAAAACATGGTATATGGAAATGACTAAAACTGGAGATTTTAGTTTTCAGAACTCATGTGTTTACATTAAGTATTGAAGATTGCTTATTTTAAAGAATTTGTGTGAGCAAAAAAATTAAAATAACCTTTTCATATGTCAATGAAATATAAGACTGTTTAAAATATAAGACTCTTATACTTTAACTCTTTAAAATACAAGACTGTTGAGATATGGTGGCAATTGTACTGGCCATGCAATGGATGTAAACTTAATAGCCTAAAGAGATATAGTACTATGTTTCAAGGTTTCAACTCATTATCTGTGTCACACGGTTTTAACAAGGGATCGTCTTTAAAGACAGGACTTTTTGTATAACATTTCTTTAAAATTTATACTAAAATGAAAGAGAAACAAAGGCTTATGGATACAGTACCTCCTCATGTACAGGAGTAGAAGTGAATGAGATGACAGAGAAGCTGACTTAAACTTGCTCAGAGAAACACTGTTATTTCAAACGTTTTACTAAGTCAGTTTAAACTGAAGGGACTGATTCAATAGGCCCTGTTGTAAAGTATTTGGTAGTGTTTTCAAAACACAAAAATACAGTATTTTATTTTGATACTTGTTGCTTATGTTTTTGTAGATTATTTTGATACAAATAAACTTGAGGTATTTTGTATTTCATTTTAAAATACATTTCAATGTATTTCTGCCCATCCCTGGTTAGTAGCATAATCTGATGGGTACACTGAAAAAAAATTATTATAAGATGATTCCTTGGATTTACTTAATTTTTGTGGTTGTAAACAATTTATTTGGGCTTAATTTAAACAAACAAATTAAGTTGAACATTGTTAAATTTAATTTGTTTGTTTAAATTCAACACAAATAAATAGTTTGCAACAGTTTTGCAAGTCATTTTCACTTTCTTTGCCATATCATTGTAAAACTTCTTTTTATTTGTCATTCTCTTTTGTGCAAAAAGTAATATTTTCATTGTTTGTATTATACTTTATCTACTGTATTTTTATTGTATTTGCCTGTTTTTGCAATAAAAACCCGCGACGGATTCGTCATTTTACCACATATGGTTCGCCCCGGCCTGGGTTGTGTGTCCTGAAAGGTGTGTGAGGGTCTGGAGCTAGACAATATTGCTCTACTCTAGAACATCGCGTGAAATACTGCAAACACAGGCCTCATTTTAGCCTGAGGGCGGAACCATTAGCGTCTGTGGTGGTTAAAGCAACGAACGCAATTAACGTGGATGGCGCATGCTTTTTAAAGGCTTTAAGTTTTGTATTAGTCATACAAATCGACAGTCTTAACATCGACTGAAGATCTCCATGCTCCTAAATTACTTCTGTTGTGTGTTCATCAGCTCCTCGTGGTGTGCAATGTGGACCACGGCGTTTTTAGCCATTGTTGTTTGTTCTGTGAGTAGCGATAAAAACCTGGAGGACAAGGGGCGCTTGGAGCTGCAGCGGGTCCGGGAACTGTCGCAGCAGTCGCGGTATGGCGCCTGTTGGTCTCGAGCTCTGGAGAAAATACAAACAAGCTGTAAGGAGTTCAGTGATGATGTGCAGAGCAAGATCGCCTTGTCCTTCACACACTGCCACCTGCAAAGGTCAATTCAATATTTTACTCCAGATTCTGAAAAACCAAAATATTTTCTGCTGTACATTATGGTTGATAATTGGTCAATAAATGATATATTTTATAGAATTATAATTATTTAATTCAATGTACAATTCTAAAACAATTTAGCATCTATCTATCTATCTATCTATCTATCTATCTATCTATCTATCTATCTATCTATCTATTCGTTTATCCATCCATTTATCTTTATCTGTCTGTGCATCTGTCAATTTGTCAACTAACTTTATCCATCCATCCATCCATCCATCTATCTGTCTAGCTATCTGTCTATCCATTCGTTTATCATTTTTCTGTCTATCCTTCTGTCTAATTATCAAAATACTGTTTATCAATTCATCCATCCATCTATCTCTGTCTGTCTGTATTTTTTATTTATCTGTCCGTCTAGATGTCTATCTGTCTGTGCATCTGTCAATTTGTCAACTATGTCCATCCATCCATCCATCCATCCATCCATCCATGTCTATCTTATCTTTCCATCCATTCATCCATCCATCCATCCATCCATCCATCTGTCTGTTCGTTTTATTCATCCATTTATTTTTTTATCTCTGTCATCTATGTCCATCCATCCATCCGTCTCTGTGTATCCATCTCTCTGTCTATTCATCTATCCATCTTTTATTATTTATCTGTCAACCCAACTCTATCTGTCAACGGTCTATTTGTCTGTCTGTCTATCCATCCATCTCTGTCAGTCTATCTTTCTATCTATCCATCCGTCTAGCTATCTGTCTATTCGTTTATCCATCCATTTGTTTTTATTTCTCTGCCTGTCATCTATGTCCATCCATCCATCTCTGTCTATCTTTCTATCTATCCATCTGTCTAGCTATGTCTATTCGTCTAACCATCCATTTATCTTTTATTCATCTATCCAACTGTCTATCTGTCAACTATGTCTATTTGTCTGTCCATCCATCCATCCATCCATCCATCTCTGTCTATCTTTCCATCCATCCATCAATCTAGCTGTCTATTCATTTATCCATCCACTTATTTTTTGTTCGTCTGTCCATCTGTCTGTCATCTAACTATGTTCATCCATCTATTGCTGTCTGTCTATCTTTCTATCTATCCATCTGTCTATCTATCTGTCTGTCTATTTGTCTATCCATCTGTTTATCCTTTATCCGCCTTTCCAACTGTCTATCTGTCAACTGTCCATTTGTCTGACTGTCAATCCATCCATCTCTGTCTGTCTGTTTATTTTTCTATCCATCCATCCATCTAGCTATCTGTCTATTCGTTTAGCCATCCATTTATGCTTTATTTGTCTGTCCGTCTGTCTGTCATCTATGTCCATCCATTCATCTATCTTTCCATCCATTCATTTGTCTAGCTATCTGTCTATTCATCTAGCCATCCTTTATCTTTTATCGGTCAATCCAACTGTCTATCTGAAAACTGTCTATTTGTCTGTCTGTCTGTTCGTTCATCCATCCATCTATCCATCCATTTCTGTCTGTCTGTCTATCTTTCTATCCATCCATTTGCCTAGCTATCTGTCTGTCCAGCTATATGTCTATTCGTATATCCATCCATTTATCTTTTATTCGTCTATCTAACTATCTATCTGTCAACTGTCTATTTGTCTATCCATCCATCTCTGTCTGTCTATCTTTCTATTCCTCCATCCATCTGTCTAGCTATCCATCTATTTGTCTATCCATTTATCTTTTATCCGTCTATCTGTCAACTATATCTATTTGTTTGTCTGTCCATCCATCTTTGTCTGTTTATCTTTTTGTCCATCCATCTGTCCAGCTATGTCTATTCATTTCCATCCATCATCTCTGTCTGTCTATCCTTCTATCCATCCATCTGCCATCTATATCTGTCTAGCTATCAGTCTATTCGTCCATCCATCTGTTAATTTTTTTATTCATCTGTCCATCTGCCTAGCTGTCATTTAACTATATCCATCCATCCATCCATCCATCCTTTTGTCTAGCTATCTGTCTATTCGTTTCCATCCATCATCTCTGTCTGTTTATCCATCCATTTATCTATTATCTGTTTGTCCATCTGTCTGTCTGTCAACTAACTATATCTGTTTTGTTCATCCATCCATCCATCGGTTTTGTTTTCAGCATCCCTATTTTTGTATCAAATGCATTAATCAGAGATTTTCCTTCTCTTTATGACTATATCAGAACAAACAAATCAAACAAAGCATATGTTTTGACTATATATAACATGTTTTTTTAAAAATGTTCTCTAATCATTGATTCCAGGTCTGGCCGTAGTTTCCCAGAGTGCCCAGAAGACAGTGATGTCAAAACCTGCACCCAAGACATGGATCCCGTGGCCTTCAACACCTACACCGAGTTTTTCACCCATGCCCACAGTATATGCCATTATTTGCAGAGCGAGCGCTGGCAGCAACGAGCCCAGAGCACCATTCACAGGTTGAAAAAGCTCCCTAGATGCTTATTTCGAATATGAAGGGTAGTTATGTGCATAAAATATTAATGTGAGCCGATGTTCATCTGGATTTCAGGTTGACTGAGAGTTCAGCGGGTGTAGCAGAGCAGTTGGCCTCCACCCAGCGGATGGCAGAGGATCTGGTTGTGGCACAAAGTGCTGCGCTGAAATCCCAGGAGAGCATCCTTCGCAATGGAGAGGAGCTCAAGAGCACCCTGCAGGACTCGACTCAAGGTTTGATTGCTGTTGAAATGAGAAGATTATTCATAAAGGCGGCACCACCAAAGCTCCAAAAATATACATTTATTAACTTAAAAAAGGCTATCTCAAAGCGTATGACGTTTCAAGCACACCGGTTTAGACAATCAGACAAAATTGATCATGCTCTTTTATACACCTCTGGATCACGTGATCTCACATATTATCTCAAAACAAAAGTGAAATATACTAGTGAATTGAACACAACACACTTGCATATTCATAAAGAAAATACAGAAAAACAATACAAACCATTTATACTAAACCCTAAATAAAGAATAATAAAACAACATAAAACCAAACCAAAGCCAAAAACCCAAACACATCTAATTAAACATTAAAGAAATGGACGAATATCAAACTCCTCATTTAATCCTCTTGGAAAATCTAAAGTAAAAATCCAAAAGGCTTCATGTTGGAACGACAATTTATCAAGATGTCTAAGTGAGAAGCAAATATGTAATCCTGGTAGGGCTTTACAATATATTGTCTGAGCAGCGATATTGCAATGTGTTTGTCTGCAATAGTCACATAGTAGAATTAAATTATAGTAGAATTATTAAAGATTAAAAGATAAAGATATAATTAATTTGACAACGATGACCATGTGTAATTTACATTTTATTGTTCAGTTTTTGTACTTGAATACTGCACTGTTTATTTATTTATTTATTTATAGATGCACTGCATAGAAACAGGCTTGACCATCCCAGTTGATCTAAATTAATATAACTTTTTCAAAATTGGGCTAATTCAAATCGTTTGGTGAAATTATATTCCTATTCCAATATACATCCTAGCAAAACAGAATATCACAATGTCAGATTTTACCAATGCAGCTCTAGATCCTGGCCCACAAAAAACTTTGTAGTGGTTTTAACGGATCACAAATCTCAAGGTTTGAATCACATTATAGTTTTTGAGTCACGGATCAGACCTTTTTTTGGATCAGATTTATGATGAATCAAATTTTTGACCATTTATTTCAAAAACAGTACTGCAAGAAACTTTAACAACTTATTTGGTTTTAACAAACAACTTAGAACCTGTAATTTTGATAACAATAAAATCAAGAAATGATGAGCGGAGCAATTTTTTTTTAAGAATTCAATACTGTGAAAAATTATTTGCAAATTACTGTGCAGTAGTTTATCGGATCACAAATGTCAAGGGTTGAATCACGTTATGGTTTTTGAGTCACAGATTGGACCATTTTTTGGATCTGCAAAAAAAGGGAGGAGACAAATGTCATTTCCTTTCCATTTATTACAAACACAGTACTGCAAGACACTTGGTTGTAAAAAAAAAAAACAGAACTTTAAACTTGTAATTTTATTAAAACTAAAGAATAAATCAAAAAATAACCAGCTGGATATTAAAAAAATCTGTACTGGGAAAAACTATTTGCATTCAATGCTGTGAAAAATTATTTGCAAATTACTTTGTGGTGGTTTAATGGATCACAAATCCTCAAGGGTTGAATTACATTAAGGTTTTTGAGTCACCGGTTGAATTTTTTCAGATCAGCAAAAAAGGGGAGGAGACAAACGTCATTTTCCATTTATACATTTCCATTTCTGAGCCTTTTTGTTTTAACAAACATAACTTAGAAGCTGTAATTTTAATAAAAATAAAATCAATAAATAACAAGAATAATTAAAAAAAATAAATATTAAGTACTGTGAAAAACTCTTTTCTACTGTTGCTGGTAATGTTAATTGTATACATTGAACAGTATAGTCTTGTACAACACATCATAGCTATGTTTTAGTTTCATTTTCAATTGATGATTCAATCATTCACTCATAAAAACTTCGTTTTATTACTAGATGTATCATGTTTGAAGAATTATTTAGTGACGTATTTTTGATGGCTGATGATCACCATCTATTGGGTAAACAATGTGATTGCCACAACTTTCATTTTTGAGCTTTAAGTGTATATTCTGTGCTTCTGAATGGCTGTATTTAAATTTCTGTCCTGTTGCGTCTGGTGCAAACAACCAAATTGCTTATCACTGCCAATCTCGTCATGTAGTGTGTTGTTAGGAGACCGGGTTACAATGTAATGTTTACTCTCGTAATGTTTATTTATTTGCTAATTAATAACCTCACGTGGAACTCTGAATCTGCGTCTCATTTCGGAGTCTGCTACTATCCACTGGAGGTCCTATTTCAGTCATGGATGCAAGCTTTTGAGAGCTTTCATGACTGAATGAGTGAAATACACCGTTTTCCATCAAGGCAACCCGGAGTGCTGAATTATAATTGGCTAAACTGGCATTGGGCGGGTTAAAAGAACCAAAACAAAGACAGCCGTTCCGGCACGTAACCCACATTTTCAAAACAGAATATCTGACTTCAGCATTGTTTTTCAGATAAACAAGAATGTTCACTTAGCATGTTTCTTAAATATCTGCAAACATATTCTGGTATTTTTATGCTTTAGAAGAGTCCAAAACTTGCATACAGCACCTTTAACTGAAAAAACGATCTGCATTGCCAGTGGGAAACTTGCCGTTAGTTTGATACGAGTGAAAGAGGAGAGGAGTGCAGAAATGATCCCCACCCCCTACTTAATATTACATTTCAGTTGGAAATACGTCTTCATACTGGAATAAAAGTCTGCAGCAATTTCTGATTCACTCGAACTTTAAGTTGGAAAAGTATATTTGCAGGAAAAGTTAGCAATACATTGTATAGGTCAAAAATTATACATTTATATTTTATGCCAATAATCATTAGAATAATAAGTAAAGATCATGTTCCAAGAAGGCATTTTGTACATTTTCTACCATAACTATGTAAAAACTGAACTTTTATTGATAATATTCATTGCTAAGAATTGAATTTGGACATTTTTAAAGGCGACTTTTAAACCCCTGAAGTTCCAGATTTTTAATTTCAGCCTATTTTTATCCTATCCGAACGAATCCTATATCAATGAAAAACTTATTTATTAAAAGTATAAATCTCAATTACAAATAATTAACCACATATGCTAATTATAGTGTGATGTGTGGTTTAGAATCGCCAGCAGTCGTCATGAAATCAAAATAGACAATTCCTTTTTTTTATTTTTAGAATCTGATTCATTCAGGCGATGACTGTTGTGATTGTAATGTGTAATTGAAACAACTCTAGTCCTCCCTCATTAATGACATCACTTCTCTGATGTATACTGGTGCAAGAGGTGGGATCAAGCCGTCATTCACAGGATGTCCACCATTGGCAAACCACAATCATCCAATCGATTTCGTTATAGAATCATTAAATCCCATCCTACATTTGTTCTTGTTTGATGAACCTAATTTGGATATACTCTGTGTCACAGCAGAGATTCTGCTTTTAGGTGTAAAATAGGTATTTTTATATAGAAGTCTTAAAAACAAAACAATTTTTAAAGCATAACACTATTGTGATCATCTGGGAAATTTATAAAGGGGGTTTAAAAATGCTGTAGAAATGTTGAGGTTCTGGCCCATTCAAGCCTATAATATATTTATTCATTTATTTAGTTTTTATTTATTTATTTATTTTAATTAATTAATTTATTTTAATGTATTTTTTATATTTAATTATTTATTGTTTTATAATTTTTATTTAATTTATATTTATTTATGTCTATGTATTAGTTGATAATTATTACTAAATAAATAATTTTTTTAAATATATAAACGTATATGCGTTATAATTTTGTAAATATACAATTGTACAGCAATTTAATGTATTGAACAATAAATTAACATTAAATTATTTCTAAGTGAATTGCAACATTAAAATGTACAGAAATTAAAGTTTTGGGGATTTAAGATGATATTCAACTGTTTTGTCTCATCTATGTTTTAGGATTTTTTTATGTGAGCATTAAATGATAAAAACAAATTAGCATATGAGTGTGCGCTAACATATTTGATGCTGACTGATAGATACATATATACATACATACATACATACATACATACCAACAATGCCGCCAGCAGACACAAAGGGAGAGATGCGAATGAACAGTAATATACAGTAGCTGTAAATACCCTGTTACTTGTAAATGAAGATAAAATAATAAAACAAAGCGTTATAATTCCTTCATAAATCATTAAAAACTTTAA
Source organism: Danio aesculapii (assembly GCF_903798145.1). Lineage (NCBI taxonomy): Eukaryota > Metazoa > Chordata > Actinopteri > Cypriniformes > Danionidae > Danio > Danio aesculapii. The sequence continues at coordinate 46,033,185 of NC_079442.1, read as the reverse complement.
GAATCATTCAAATTAAAGAAATAAAAGACAACTAAAATAAAAGTACAAACCTAAATAAATGAATGAATAAAGCAGTGTTTTAGCCTAAATATAGAGAGATGTACAGTGTTTGTTATTTTAAAGTGATAGGACTAAGACAGCCAATAAATACGTTTTTTATGTACGTTTTCATTTACATTTTCCTTGGTGATTTATATTTTACTTTTTTGTGTTAATTATTGTACATAAATAATAAATGAATAATTAAATATGCCTAAATAATTATTTATTTAAAGACATTACCAGCGAAACATGGAGAAGCGGTCCGGCTCATGTTCTAAAGGGCTCTAAAGTTGAATGCACTTATACATGGATGAATGGATGGATGGAAAGAGCGAGAGAAATGTATTATCAAATTTATTAGCCAATTAATCATTATGTTATCAATATATCAAGTCATTTAGATTTCAAAATCCTCCTCTCATTGTTTGGATTCTTGATTTATTATTATAATTTTTTTTATGTGGATAGTTTCTGCAACGATTGGAATATGGCAACGATTTATTCTGCTTTTAATTCACTGCTAACCACTTAACATGCAGACTCAATTCAAGCTGTTTTGTGGATGATTTGAGTCTTACAAAAATGTATTATTTTTAGCTTTTAGTACAGACGAAGCAATCAATGCAAATCAGACTGAAGTATGTGCTTGACCTCGAGACGCCTTGAGTTGTTTTTTTTTTACCTCCTCCGTTCCACATGTGCTTGAATGTTTCAGGACTGCGAGATGTATTTGCAGAGATGAGGCATTCTGCGCAGGAGCAGCAGGTGGCATTTGCGGAAATCTTCAATCGTGTGGCTTTCCTGCAGAGCTTCATCATGTCTGAGACGCACACTTTCAGTTCCCTGTTTTACAACGCTCTGGGCTTCAGTGCTTCATTTCTGCTGACCTCTGTGCACCGTACTGCTGGAGCCAGGCGAGTATCAACGTCTGGTTGATGATAGGCCTGTCAGAAAAATCAACATATCAGCTTAACGCACAACACATGCACATGACCTCAATCTTTTTTGTTGATGCAATATATATCGCCCTTACACAAAAAACAATTCTTGCCACATTTTAGCTAATTGGGCAACAGCTCTATCTCTATTGGAGATGTAAGTTTCAGTATGGTTAAAAAAACACTATAGTATTTACTATAAATTACTATAGTATATATTTATGTTGGTGTCTGACCAACATAGATCTTGATAATAGATCTGGTAGCAGATATCGCAGCCTCTGTTACTTTTTCACCCTGCACTTTTTTTGTTAACATTTATTATTTATTTAAGATATGCATTTTCACATTCTGATTCCAATACCTAATTATTAAATTGTTAAAAATGACTATAAATAAATGAAATATTCTTAAAAACAAAATATTATGTGTTGTTTGGAAGAGTGTACTTGCATTGTGATGCTATTATATTGTCATTCTGGCATTACACACTAGCTGACAAAAGTCTTGTCGTCAATCTCAGTTGTAAGAGCACCAAATAATAACTTCACTTATAGCTGATCATTTGGAAAAGTGGCAGAAGGTAGATTTTTTTTTCAGATGAATTATCTGTTGAACTGCATCCCAATCATCACAAATACTGCAGAAGACCTACTGGAACGCACACGGACCTAAGATTCTCACAGAAAAGTCAAGTTTGGTGAAGGAAAAATCATGGTTTGGGGTTACATTCAGTATGGGGGTGTGCGAGAGATCTGCAGAGTGTATGGCAACATCAACAGCCTGAGGTATCAAGACATTTGGGAAAGGGCAAATTCTTCAGCAGGATAGCCTCCTTCTCATACTTCAGCCTTCACATCAAAGTTCCTGAAAGAAAGGAAGGTCAAGATGGTCCAGGATTGGCCAGCCCAGTCACCAGACATGAACATTCTTGAGCATGTCTGGGGTAAGATAAAGGAGGAGGCACTGAAGATGAATCAAAAAAATTCTCGATGAACTCTGGGAGTCCTACAAGAATGTTTTCTTAGCCATTCCAGATGACTTTATTAATAAGTGTTTTGAGTCATTGCAGCGATGTATAGATGCAGTCCTCCAAGCTCATGGGAGTCATACACAATATTCAATCTTTTTCCACTGCACCATGACTTTATATTCTATACTGGAGATTTATTTGTTAAGTGACAAGACTTTTGTCTAAGCCAAGTCAGACCTTACTGTCCTAATTAAATAATTACAAATCAAGGCATTTGCATATATTTTTTTAGTAAAGTAAGCTTAATCTAGAGGTCTTTGCCTTTTATATAAGCCACTTCTGATACCAAATAATCAACTAGAAATCAAGTTATTATTTGTTGTTCCTAAAACTTGGATAGGCGACAAGACTTTTGTCAGGTAGTGTATAATGATTGGCATAAAATGATCCTAAAATGACAATAATATTGTTTATTGTAATATATCTTGGTGCAATATATCATACAACAAAACATAGATATCGTGACAGGCCTAGTTGATGATGTGGAAGTAATAATTGAAAGTCTCATTTACATTTTTGTATGACAAAAAATAGACCAACTTAATCCTTTAATTCACATGGAAGTAGAAGGTAGTTTGGAATCCTTCCATCTTTCCATCTCAAAGTTATATTTTTTTATTTGCTGCTAGTAGAACTAGTCTGACAAATCTCAGCTTAATTCATTGTTGATCATGTAGCGTAGTATCTGCTAAGAGCGTAAGTCTAGGCGCATTTAGTACCTACAACTAAAGAAATAAGAAATAAGACCTTTTTCCAATATTCTTCTAAATCAGAGCAAAACCACAGCATATGTAGGAGAGTCCCTCTATCTGCTTTACATCTAGGACAAACCTCCGTGTAGGAGCTTTTTTTTTAAAAAGAGTGCAATCTTACTGTAGTATAGTAAACTCTTTGTCACGTTAAATTGGATGAGTTTATGATGATGTTACGTTTTAAAGATGTTTTAGTGGGATGCTGTAACATTTAAGTGAGACAGGTGTAATGTGTGCGACAGATCAAAGATGAGGCAGGAATCGATTCTCTATTTAAGCTTTTTACTCAATAGTTGAAAATTATTGAACAGGAATTGGAGAGGAAAAAAAGAAAGAAACAAACATTTATATCTTTAAACAAAAACAACGAGTGTAAGCCAAATCAAAGAAATTAACAAAACAAAACGATCCTTAAAACTAAAGTCTAAACTAGGCGTCAAAAATAAATACAAATAAATACCGAAATCTTCAGTGTATACGACACCCGAACTAAACTAATTAAAGCTACAAAACTCAAAATGCACAACTGGCAAAACACTCAAACTAATCTAACAAAGCATCAATCTAAACTAAAACAAACCGGATAAATCGGTCAAAGTTTAGAACCACACAACAACCATCACATTAACTTACTTAAAGCCAACAAGTTCAACAAGCAAACTCGAATTACCACAGTAAACTGAGATAATAAATCACTTAACAGCCGAAGCATAGCACAATCAAATTGCGTGGAGCACAAATGGTACGCCGAGGCAGAGCGCACCTCACACACTGGTCTGTCAGGGCTTTAAATCCTGGCGGCTCGTCCTGGGATTGGTGAAACCGACTGCGTCATAATGATGATGGACAGAATGGTAAACCAATAAGAAACCTAAAGACTAAACAAGCAGAGAGGAGGGTAAAAAAAAATAGACAAAGAAAACAGCAAACATAACAATGACTACTGATTTATATGATTAAAGTTTATCCAAACATTTCAATTCTGTCATTTACTCATCCTCCACTTCCAAACCGGTTTCTTTCTTCTGCTGAATACAAAAGAAGATATACTGAAGAATGTTGAAGAAAAAACAGCCATTGACTTCCATAGTATTTTTCGTTTCTACTATGGATGTCAGTGGCCACAACATTCTTCTGATTATCTTTTGTGTTCAACAGAAGAACTGACTTCATAAAAGTTGAGTGCGAGTAATTGTTCATTTTTGAGTGAACTACCTCTTTATAACTATTTTTATTTATTATTTATGTAATCATTTAATTTCATAGTTTGCATCATGTGTGCATATATTTAAATATTCCAAAAAATGTTTTTTTTTAATTTACTATGTTAAGTTCTTTTAATTTTTGATGTTTTTAATATTGTGTGTGTTTCTATACAAACAGACAATTAAAATACTGGATAAAAAAAACCTTTAAGATACCACCATTGTACCATTTTACAAAAACATAAACTGTTAAGCTGTGGAAATGTCATTTAAGTATTCAAACATTTGACTGATGTATAAAATCCTTCATAGTCTGTCATCTTCACAGTCTGTCAGTTTGTAAACATAAGGAACACCACACAGAGAACAACACGAGGGGCAGCCCGGGGAGACTGTATTGTCCCACTCCGGAAAGGTGTCTCTGGTCAGGGTGCCTTTTCAGTTACAGCTGCACAGGAGTGGAACACTGTCCCCTGAGAGCATCAGAGAAATAACCTCTTACAATATGTTCAAAAACATTTAAAAATCTGGTTTATAGAGCATTAGACATGTCATCATTTATATTAGCATGCGCCTACCTATAATGTTACAACTTGTGCCTGCCATCTTAATGATTTGTTGTTTAAATATGTTTTAACTACTCTTATCTCCATTACATAATACAATTACAGGTACAACGGATGAAAAATAGGCTTTTGGCTAATTCTGGTGCATTTGCAGCAATGCTAATTAATGTACACCGTCCCTGCCAAATAATCAAATAAAATAAATAGTACATTGTACATTATTTTGACCCTTTTTATTAAATAACTCGCACACTGACATTGATGCATCTTGCTTCATTTTAGATTCTTCCTTTTTGGGCTCGTGGCTTTGAATATCTACCTTGAAAGGCTGATCTGTAAGACTGTAATGGAAAATGAGGAGCATGGGTTTCAACAGATGGTAAGACTGCTGCAATAATCAGGGCCTGTACAGAAATGATGGAAATCCTTGAAAATGCTAGGATTTTATTTTAGTGTTTTGAAGGATTGAAAACTGCTTAGATTTTGGATAAAGTGCCTAAAATTCCTAATGCAATTGTGTTGTTTTCATATTAATTCATCTTACTGAATAAGTAATAATAATGAACTTTTAAATTATTATTATCATTATTATTTTGCTTTTGTATATTATTAAAACTCTGGGGTCTATGTATATGATTTTTTTTTAATCTGAACCCTTTGATTACAGCAGTGGGAGATTATCATGAATAAAGAATGCATGAAATTAAGATGAATACAAATATAAGATTGAATTACTGTCATTTACTCTCAGCTTAAATGCATCATCTTCAATGTTGCAGAGGCTTGTGTTTTCTGAAAAGTTTCCTTAGAATGCTACATTATATGTATCCAAGTAGGACATGTTCCTTAGTTAACATCTATGTTGATCCTGGAACAACATTCTAATCAGCCAATCAGAATTAAGGGATATGTTTGTTTGTTTGTTTGTTTTCTATATGATTGTTGTCCAACTATTATTCCTTTCTGATTTTGGTAATAATTTACAGTTATGGTTGGGTTTAGGGGTAGGGAATAGTTATGGTTTACATTTTTAACAAAAATGATGTTCCAGGATCAACATAGAGGTTAATCCAGGATCGCATCGTACTTGGCAAAACCATGACATGCTTAACTCCTCCTTTCCAAATTCTAAACGAATACTGTACTATATAAAATACTATAACAAATGGCGTATGATATAATGTGATGAATATTTAAATATGCACATTACTACACTTCAGAGCTGGGAAAAAGCATCTGAAATAATCCTGAATAGTGCTGAATTTGCAAGGAATGGTCGACGTTATTTCAAATGTGTGCGCTTCACATGGGTGGCACGGTGGCTCAGTGATTAGCACTGTTGCCTCACAGCAAGAAGGTCGCTGGTTCGAATCCCAGATGAGTCAGTTGGCATTTCTGTGTGGAGTTTGTTGGGGTGGGTTTACTCCGGGTGCTCCGGTTTCCCCCACAGTCCAAAGATAGAAGATTGGCCTTAGTGTATGAGTGAGTAAATGTAAGTGTATGGGTGTTTCCCATTACTTGGTTGAGGCTGGAAGGGCCTCCGTTGCATAAAACATATGCCGGAATAGTTGGCGATTCATTCCGCTGTGGCAACTTCTGATAAATAATATTCATTCTGTCAATCATTTTTTTTTATTTTTTGCACAGGAGAAAATTGCCTTTTTCGTTGGGCTTCTAAGAAAAGCCATGGTTCTTATTGGCCTCCTTGTTCTGCTGTACTTCTCTCTTCGCTTCCGCAACATCAGCCGAGAGAGTCTGGAAATACTGAAGGAGCTCAAAGAGACTCGCTCTGATCTGCAACAGGCCTTGCAAAAAGCAGGTATATCTCCAAAAGAGCAGCTACCTTGACGTATTGAGCTACCTTGACGCTTCGGGATTTGTTCTCAATTTTTCTTTGCAATTCCTTCTAGAATGTCTCTCGGCATCTGTGGATGAATGGAAGAGGGCCAGACGAAAACACTGGGAGAGCAAGTGGGAAGAGCAAGAGGACAGTTTGGTTATTCTGCATCCATCTAGCGTTGTGAACGAAGGCCTGTCGATGTTCTCCAAGTCTCAAGATAGTAAGTATTATTTCTAAAGCCCTGTTTAGATTATTACCACTGTTAGTTTATACAATGTTTGTGTAGATTAAATCTTGATGCGTTGTAGGTACAATCAATCATCACGTGATGTCTACGATGTGCATTCACAGTACAAATGTCTCTTTAAAGTCTGCATGAACCGGAAGCTGTGACCATTTTTTATCCTATTATGTCGTAGTTCTTAGAGAAACAAAATATTAAATGAATAAACAGTGGGCGTGGCTTGCTCTTTCTACTGTGAGCTGATTGGATGTATTGAAGTGGGCATTTCATTCAGAAAGATCTGGAAAAGGGTTTGGGGAGTTATTACTACCTAACAGACTCCTCCTCACCATTTCTGTTTGTTGTCAAAACTGGGAAGACAGTTGGAGGGGCGTGGTTAAGGATGTAAGCCACACCCAATACCTCAGACAGACCTAATCTGAGAAAATGGCTGTTTCTGAATATGCCTCCTTCAGTGATCTTGCGTCCTCGTGTTCTCATGTAATGTCATCATCAGCTGCCAAAGTTCAGTTCTAATACTCAAGACTGCAAGATCGGAGGACACGTGAAAGTTCCCGGATGTGTTCTTGATATCGAGGACGCACCGATGCAGACTTGAGCACCGAATTCGCTCTAGAAGTCCCAGAAGTCATTGCGACTGGAGGTGGGAAGCAAGGCATTTGATATAGGTTTATTATTAAAGTTCAAAGATATAAGTTTCCTACCTCAGGAGTTACTTTCAAATGTATGTTTTGATAGTTGAGAGGCTAGAAAAGTTGTGAAGCTCTACTACTATTTTTATTATTATTATTATTATTATTATTATTATTATTATTGTTATTATTGTTATTATTATGTTTTTCCAAATGACCAAATTGTGACTAAGGAAAGTTGAATGTGCTGACCAGTAATTTGCATATTAAATCACAATAGACTTCAGTACAATACAAATAACTACAGTTTTAAAACTTTAATAGATTTCTATTTTTTTCTAATGATATATGATGTAATAAATATGTATTATAAGTATTATTTCACATTTCTTTATTATAAATCTTTAGCAAATGTTTTTGGTATATTAAAAAAAAGTGTGGTTATGATGAACACCCGACAAGCTAATTCAGCTAAAATAGTGCTTAAAATGTCCTTGAAATGCAATATTTAAATCTCATAATTAAATAAGAAATTAGGCTTTTAACTGCAAAAAGGTCCACTTTTAGATAAAGAACTACCCCTTTTACCAGGCTGGCTATGGGCCTGTTATTGCAGAGCAACACAAACAGATTGCAGAAGTATAAATGCATTGCTATGTCGTAGGCATGCGTCGTAGTTTATGGTGATCACTTGAGGCAGAACTATAATTAAGCCTTCAGATTAAGGGACTGAAACGACATGAGAGTGAGGCATTCATAACTGAATTTTCATTTTGGTGTGAACGCATTTTTTAAAGCTGCAATCTATGAGATTTGGCTCTTTGTCGCTAGACATAAAAACTTTGAGAGCCAAATCTACTAAAGTATTATTAGACTGCATTAGTCAGTGCTTACAAAGTTAAAAAAATGTCCTTTTATTTGGCTGTTCCTGCATGTTTCATTGTGAAATTGAAATGTTTAACACAACTAAAATCACATTTTTAAACAAAATCAAATAAGATAGGATAATTTTTAACCAAAAGTTACCAACTACAGCTTTAATCTGAGCAGCAGTTCCCCTGAGCTGAGATGGTATGAGTATGTTTTATGAAAGCTAGGACGTTCTTTGTTATGTAATATGGTTTACTGGTGCTTTAACTTGTTGAACTGACTTTAAATGGATCCTGATAGTTCGTATTGTCATCAGGCAGACACCAGGAAACACCGAGCAGCTCTGGAACACTAAAGAGACGTCAGCGGAGCACATCAGGGTCTCGATTGAGGACGTCCTCCGCCACGGTGTACAGCGTGCTGGTGGAGGACACTGAGGTACTGGAGCAGAACATAAGCATTCATATTTATATTAATGATTCAGGAACATTTCTGTCATTATTTAGTCACCTTGATGTGGTTCCTTTCACTGAGGATTGTTGATAAGTTTGTGGTTTTATAATACAGTGAATTTGTTATTAGTGTTTTGCATTCCAAGATCACAAAAAAGACAGAAATACAGAATGACTAGTAAGGCTTTGTTGTATTGGGACTTTAATTTCATGACATGAATTATGATTAAAGTTAATAGTAAAGATGACTGATGATTTTGTTTAAAATAAAAATTTTAATAAGTGCAAATTACTTGCCATTGAAAACAGTTGGTATGTTATAAAAAAGTCATCTTAATTAAATTTTACATTTTATTTATTCATCAATATTATTTATTTATTTACATATTTTTGGATTGTGCTACTGGTAGAAGTTAGAAGTTTAATTTGTAATTGTGTGTGTGTGTGCTTGCACGTATTTATTCATGTGTTATTGGTTTGTGTGTGGTAAAAAATTTACGTGAAATAACTTATTATTGAATTAACAATTATGTATTCAGTTATTTATATATATACATTTTTGTGTGAAATTGGCATGTGTTTGTGTTTATTAGTATTATTAGTAGTAAGACCTTTTAGGTTCTGTAATATCGTAATGCTGTAAACATCGCTTCACAGCAAGAACATCGCTGGTTCGAGTCCCAGCTGGGCCAGTTTGCGTTTCTGTGTGGAGTTAGCATGTTCTCCCCGTGTTCCACCGGGTGCTCCGGTTTACCCCTCAGTCCAAAGACATGTGCTATAGGTGAATTGAATAAACTAAATTGGCCGTAGCATATGAGTGTCTGAATGAGAGTTTATGGGTTGCAGCTGGAAGGACATCCGCTGCGTTAAACATATGCTGGAATAGTTGGCGGTTCATTCCACTGTCGCGACCCGTGATGAATAAGGGACCAAGGAAAATAAATGTCTATTATTTTTACTAAATTCATTCATTCAATGTTTATTTTAATATTTTTTCTAATGCACTTGAGACTTAAATTCCTTGAATTGATTATCTGTTGATGCAAGTTTGTTCTAGTAAGTTCCATTCCAGAAATATTATTACAAAAAAAAAATGTAATGATGCAAATGAATCATAATATTATAAAGCAACATTTTTACTCATTGTTTGAAGATTCACAACACTCAGATTTATGAAGACACTTTTAGCCATTTACAGCCTGGCATTTTCCTCAATAATACAGTTCCATTTCTTGCTAAGCAATTATGCAGATATGGTGCACTAACTGCAGGGCATGTGTTGTCCAGCTGTATTTTGATTGCAAATGTGTCTGAATGCTAATATTTTTTTCATTGTTTCTTCAACAGCCAAGGTATAGCCTGAGGAGTCGCAAATCTTTGTGTGGTCCTGAAGTGAGCAGAGTAAAGGACTGATGCACAAAATCTGGAAAAGGTTTGATTTCCATCCAAAGATATGATCGGGAGATTAGCAGCCTAGATGGAGGATGAACTTTTAAAAACTTTTAACTTTTTCTGTATGCATTTACAACAAAAATATGCAAAAAAAATCTGTAAATATATCAGTTTTCCATATTTTGTGATTATGTTTTCATTATTTTCCCCCATTTATTCATGCTTTTGAATTACATTATGGGAGCTTGATCTTTCTTCCAACAACTTTTAACCTTAAATAGTTGGGAAACAAGTGACTTTTATTAACATTTTAATAGTTTAAAGTGATATATTGTCTGGGTTGGTGTTGTATATTACGTTACAAAAACCTTCTAATAAGCTGTCAGTACATTTACAGTTATTTTACAGACTTATTTCTCTAATTATTATTCCTTATACATGATTTAAAACTACTAAAATGTCAATAAAAGTCACTTTGTTAAACTGCAGAGTTGAATTTTCAACATTAAAGTCGACAGAGCAGAGATCAACATCCCATAATGCAATTCACAACCGTAAATAAACTGAAAACACTTGTGAATCACAAAATACAGAAACTGTTTATTAACAGATATGTTTTACAGTGGAGGTTTTAATAATTAATCATTGTTTTTGTCAGATGTTGTGTTTTTATGTGTCCAATAAATTCTAGTTGAACATCTTTTTAAATAAATCTTTTATTAAAAAGGTTAGAAGGTTTATTTATCAGATTTTTATTACCGTTAATCAAGCCAAAGTCAGCTTTATTGTCAATTCAACCACATGTACAGCACATACAGACAATCAAAATTGCGTTAACCTCAGACCCTAGGAGCATAACAGGTAATATTAATGCAAAAAGTAGAATTTAAAAAAGAAATTACAATAAATACAATTACACATAATATAATCTAAAAGCATAAGTAAAAATAAAAATTGTAAACAACTCTGGCTTGCACTCCTAGCCCTATGCCCTTAAGTGTAATTACACTTAAGGGCATAGGGCTAGGAGTGCAAGCCAGAGTTGTTCATTCATTCATTTTCTTTTCAGCTTAGTCCTTTTATTCATCAGGGTTCACCTCAGTGGAGTGAACCGCCAACTTATCTAGCATATGTTTTGCACAGTGGATGCCCACAGCTGCAACCCAGTACTGGGAAACATCCGTACACACTTATACACTGGCCAATTTAGTATATTCAATTCACCTGTACAGCATGTCTTTGGGCTGTGGGGGAAACCGGAGCACCCGGAGGAAACCCAAACCAACACAGGGATAACATGCAAACTCCACACAGTAAGCCAATTGACCCAGCCTAGACTCGAACCAGTGACCTTCTTGCTGTGAGGCGACTGTGCTACCCACTAAGCTAACGTGTCGCCCTAAAAGAGAAAATAATAGTACAAAAAGAAAAAAACTGTAAAAGATTTATTTAAAAAAAGACCACACTAAAACCCACATATTTGACCACAAACAATATATGATGTGCATTCATTTATACAAATTAAGAATATACCAGGTCAGTACTGAGAGTTGATGTTGACAGCATGGTGAATTTAGTAAAATAAACTGATACTAAATAAAAAAGAAAAGAAAACTAAATGTGCGAGAAAGAGAAAAGGGAAAATTCATTAAAGTGAATAGGCTGGCCTGGCATGTTCTCCAAATTTGTGCTTTTACTTCAAGAAATGATTGTATGCTTGTGGTTTATCGGCACAAAATATGTACAATATAAAATCTACACTTACCGGCCACTTTATTAGGTACACCTGTCCAACTGCTCGTCAACATATATTTCTAATCAGCCAATCACATGGCAGCAACTCAATGCATTTAGGCATGTAGACATGGTCAAGACGATCTGCTGCAGTTTAAACCGAGCATCAGAATGGGGAAGAAAGATGATTTAAGTGACTTTGAACGTAGCATTGTTGATGCCAGACGGGCTGGTCTGAGTATTTCAAAAACTGCTGATCTACTGGGATTTTCACGCACAACCATCTCTAGGGTTTACAGAGAATGATCTGAAAAAGATATCCAGTGAGCGGCAGTTCTGTGGATGCAAATGCCTTGTTGATGCCAAAGGTCAGAGGAGAATGGCCAGACTAGTTCCAGCTGATAGAAAGGCAAAATAACTCAAATAACCACTCATTACAATCGAGGTATGCAGAAGAGCATTTCAGAACAACACGTCCAACCTTGAGACCGATGGACTACAGCAGCAGAAGACCACACCGGGTGCCACTCCTGTCAGCTAAGAACAGGAAACTGAGGCTACAATTCACACAGGCTCACCAAAATTGGACAATAGATTGGAAAAAGGTTGCCTGGTCTGATGAGTCCTGATTTCTGCTGTGACATTCAAATGGTAGGGTCAGAATTTGGCGTCAACAACATGAAAGCATGGATCCATTCTGCCTTGGTTCAAGCTGGTGGTGTAATGGTGTAAGGAATATTTTCTTGGCACACTTGGGGCTCATTAGTACCAATTAAGCATTGTGTCAGTGCCACAGCCTACCTGAGCGTTGTTGCTGACCATGTCCATCTCTTTATGACCACAGTGTACACATCTGATGACTACTTCCAGCAGGATAACGCGCCATGTCATAAAGCGTGAATCATCTCAGACTGGTTTCTTGAACATGACAATGAGTTTGCTGTAATCAAATGGCCTCCACAGTCACCAGCACTTAATCCAATAGAGCACCTTTAGGATGTGGTGGAACGGGAGATTCACATCATGGATGTGCAGCCGACAAATCTGCAGCAACTGCGTGGTGCTATCATGTCAATATGAACCAAAATCTCTCAGGAATATTTCCGGGACCTTGTTGAATCTATGCCACGAAGGATTAAGGCAGTTCTGAAGGCAAAAGGGGGTCAAACCCAGTACTAGTAAGGTGTACCTATTAAAGTGGCCAGTGAGTGTATATTTAGTCTACAGTAACTGCTTCCAGTCTCAGAGATTTAACATGCTCCAAAAATGGGTTCTAGCCTTTAAATATTTATAATCTCACTTTGTAATCAAGACTGACATCTAGTGGCCAAACTGTGCAACTGACGCCACAAGTTTAAGAAAAAGTTCAAACCACCTTTTTTTTTTATCAAATACCATAGATCATAATAAGCAGGTCCTCTTTTCTCTATTAAAGTGAAAATGGATTGAAATTGGTATTATATATGACACATGCAAGAATCGATTCAGCATCACATGTACCTCATTAAAACCTCCAGTGATTAAGCAGTGATGATAAACATGCAGAAAATGCTTTGCAAGGAGAGACGTGTGAAGAGATCCAGTCCTGCAGCTGGACAGAATCTTCTGACTCAGCCTGTACGAACTCCACTTATATAAACAAAGGCGAGTTTGATGGCGCCCTTTCCACCCATAACATGTTCATTTATGGGAAAACGCATTCAGAACGTTCACACTGCTGACAGAAAGGCAGAAAGCCGGGTTCCTGTCAAACCTGTCAAGGGCATGTTAGAGATTGTTAAACCCCAAAGAATTAAAAATAGGTATTATGTTTTGTTATTGTGGCAGTTCTTGTTAATGAGCTTAAGTTGTGACAAACTCAAGCATGTTAGCATAAAGCTGTAAAGTAAAAAAAGAGAAAATATTAATTAGTAAAATAATAACACTGGTAATATTTGTCTTATTGCCTCCCTCTCTTTCTCTTTCTCCCAGCCCTCATGAATCCCTCTTTTGAATGAATCTTATACCTGTCAAAAGTCTTGTCGCCTACCCAAGTTTTAGAAACAACAAATAATAACTTGACTTCTAGTTGATCATTTGGTATCAGAAGACAATGGCCTCTAGATCAGCGTTTCCCAACCCTGTTCCTGAAGGCACGCCAACAGTACACATTTTCATCCTCTCCCTAATCAAACACACCTGAAACAACTCATCAGAATATTAGAAGAGACTCTAAAACCTGAAGTTAAGGGGTCAGATGAAGGAGACATCCAAAACATAAACTGTTGGTGTGCCTCCAGGAACAGGGTTGGGAAACACTGCTCTAGATTACACTTATTTTCCCAAAATAAAATATGATCATGCTTTGATTTGTAATTATTTAATTAGGACAGTAAGGTTTGACTTTGCCTAGACAAAATCTTGTCACTTAACGGAAATAATGTACAGCATAGAATATAAAGTCATGCTGCACTGGAAAAAGAGTTAATATTGTGTATGGCTCCCATGAGCTTGGAGGACTGCATCCATAGATCTCTGCAATGACTCAAAACACTTATTAATAAAGTCATCTGGAATGGCAAAGAAAGCGGGACTTCCAGAGTTCATCAAGACTCCATCTTATCCCAGATATGCTCAATAATGTTCATGTCTGGTGACTGGGCTGGGCAATCCTGGAGCACCTTGAACTTCTTTGCTTCCAGGAACTTTGATGTGGAGGCTGAAGTATGAGAAGGAGGCTATCCTGCTGAAGTATTTGCCCTCTTCTGTGGTTTGTAATGTAATGGGCAACACAAATGTCTTGATACCTCAGGCTGTTGATGTAACCATTCACTCTGCAGATCTCTTGAATGCCCCCATACTGAATGTAACCCCAAACCATGATTTTTCCTTCACCAAACTTGACTGATTTCTTTGAGATTCTTGGGTCCATGTGCGTTCCAATAGGTCTTCTGCAGTATTTGTGATGATTAAGATGCAGTTCAACAGATGATTCATCTGAAAAATCTAGTTTCTGCCACTTTTCTAAATGATCAAATAGAAATTAAGTTATTATTTGTTGCTCTTACAACTGAGATTGACGACAAGACCCTTGTCAGGTAGTATAATGCTTTACAGTCATATATTATTAGATTAACCAGTACCAATGCTAAAACTGTGAACGTTTTTTTGTTAATTAGTTCCAGTCCAAAAATTAATACACCCAAATTAATATGTTGGGAGAAAATATTAAATCAAAATCGAAGAAACGGGATAAATGAAGAGAAACAAAAAAATTGTAAAGTTTAGTTAAAATGTTGAAGCCTGCTATTTTATTTTGCAATAACTCCTTTAAATTTAAATAATTTCTATTTCTAAAGATTTCTGACAAATGACAATTTCTGTCTGAGTGTAATTTTTTAACATGCTTTTATTTATTAGTTTTTCTTTTTGGACATATACAAAACAAAACTACAAACACAACATGAAATGCCTGACACAGAACAAAACTTCATATACAGAAATACACACATGGCCAAATCCATAGACCATTGTGCTACAAACAATACAATATGACGAGACCAGTGAGAAGGATGAAAACAGAGCACACATGAATTATTGTCTGTACGGATATTGTCATTCCAAGTCTCAAAAAGTGTAAATAAATGTATCATTTGTGGAGTGGCTAAGACATGTTAAATAGTCACTTGAATGACTGAATGCCAGGCAGGATGTATTTTTTTTATTAAATAAATTACAATTATTAGTCACAGTATCATCCAGATATTAAATGCTCATATTGATTTTTAGACCTAACAATATCCTTGTTTTAACTTTAGAAGGGTTAAGAATAATAATAACTCCAATGACTGCATTTCAACAGCTCCCACTTAGATATGCTTGCTGTTTAAATCAGGTTTGGCATGCTGTCCCGGGAGAGAACCCCGAGCTCGGAGATATTAGAGCCCAGGGCTCCCGCTCGGTCGATAAGCACATCAGGAGATCCGAGATCAGGTAGGTCTCGAGAGCTCCCCTTTAGAAAAGGGAGAAAGAGGAGGAGATTGGGTGGAGGGGGGATTCTTCCAAACGAAGATAGAGCAGTAGGGAGAAAATGATCCATTTATAGTAAACTAGGAAGTAAACTAGGATCACTCTGATTGGATTATTACTGATTACAGATGAGCGGCCAGACGTGCTCAATCATATCACGTGCTCCTCTCGAAATTAGTTTATGAAACTTCATTTAATGTTAAATTTGTTAGAATTTATCCAGATATTGAATGTTCATATTGATTTTTAGACCACGCAATATCCTTGTTTTAACTTTAGAAGGGTTAGGAAGTCCATGTTTAAGAAAAGGCTTCTTATTTACAATAATGACAATAACTAAATGACTGCATTTAATGTTAAATGTGTTAGAATTTATCCAGATATTGAATGTTCATTTTGATTTTTAGACCACACAATATCTATAGTTTAACTTTAGAAGGATTAAGAAGTCCATGTTCAAGGAAAAGCATCTTATTTACAGGACAATAACTCTAAATCACTGCATTTAATGTTAAATTTGTTAGAATTTATCCAGATATTGAATGTTCATTTTGATTTTTAGACCACGCAATATCCTTGTTTTAACTTTAGAAGGGTTAAGAAGTCCATGTTTAAGGAAAAGCTTATTTACAATAACTGATTTTAATGTTAAATTTGTTAGTTTATTTATAGAATGATATAAATATTAATACTTTACTTAAAGATATGATTAATCCAGTACATCCATAAAAGAAATGAGAATTTGGTTTTAGTGATTCTGTCTAATATTTAATGTTAAATTCAACCATCTATAATTGAGATGAAATTTAAAATACATGGGTCGTGAAAGGTTACATCACAATAGAGGGCAATTAACCTAATGACACACAATTAGATCCACCCAAACACAAAAGCTGGCTAAAAGTTGAATCAGGCAAGTTTTTTCCCCTCCCTTTCCTCCTTAACTTTAGCTACTGGTTCAATGTAGGTCAAATGGGACGAGTCCATGTTTACAACCACTTCAGCTCTCTTCCAAAATCCACATATTTTTATGGGGTGTAAATGTTTAATTTATGAAATATAAACGATCTCCTCGATTTGGTTAAATGTGGTAGTTTTTTTTTTTTTTTTACCTCAGGAAGGGCGACTTTCAAATCCTTTGAAAGTTTTTCCTTTGCGTCGGATTTCAAGCACAAACCCTAAGGAAAAGAGAGAGAGAGAAAAAAATGAGAAACAGACTTTGGGAAAAAGAGGAGAAAGATGGAGGGGGTTGAAGCTTGGTTTCATATGTCCTGGAGGAGGAGGAGAAGCAGGAGGAGGAGGTTTTCGGTTTAACACACTTTGGCGTTGTCGAGTCCCACAAAAGAACAGACAAGCAACCGGTGGAGAGCGGAATTGTAACATTGTAACATAGTAACAATGGAACGTCGCGACATTTTAACGTTCGTTTTGTTTGAAGATCCCGCTTAAGAGGACACGCCGACATTCGAAGGAGTTCCACACACACAGCGAATGTGGATTGTGTTTTAAAGCAGCTGAGTGGGCATATTTTGGATACGGTTATACCGAAAGGAAACGTTGGGAATAATAACGACAAAATGCGACGCCGTTTACATTCCGACAGCAGAAGTTTGAGGGAGACTAAATGGGAAAGTTGGTTTTAAAACGCGAATGTCACTAGCTGTACCAATGCGGCTCTTCAAAGCTCTTTTACGCTGGAAACGTCATGTAGTTGTGGATTCATAATGTCCGTACGTTATAAACCGCTTCTGTGAGGAGGAGGATGACCGTAACGCCGCGAAGAGGATGAATGGTTTTCACAAAGGTCATTGCGCATTGGGAGTTCTTCGTATCACATTGGCTGGGACTTGTATGTGCCTCTGGTTAAGCTGACCCGTTGATGGCTGTTTCTGTTGGTGAAAGCGATCGGATTGACTCTCCACCGGCTGATCAGGGGGCATCGATCTGCTTGATTCACCCTTTACGGCGCCTGCAGCAGGACGTGGTGGTTTTGGATCTGTAATTTTAAAGATTCAGCGTTCACATCTGGACTTGGAATATAGTGGAAATCGTTCGCAGCTTGTGTCCTATGTGCCTGGGGTTTTGCAGGCAGGGATGCAGCTGAATCGACCCAAGAGCGCGCATCTCATCAGCTCCAGTCCGCACAATTCGTCCTCCTATTCCAGCCAGTTCAAAAGCATGCGCTTCTCATACCACATCAGCAGCGGGTTGCCCAGTCCACAGCCTGCCCTGCGCAGAACAGGTGAGTCTGAGGGTTTATATCACACTAATAGCTGCTTTGACATTTGTGGATGTTCGGTATCACTATGGTGTGATTTTTGGATTTTGGTATTACTACCAGAGCATCATAACAATAGCAGAGGTGACATTGATGACTGCAAATGTGCCTGTACTGTAAAAACACATTATAGATTAGGACTGACAGCATATATTTTAGGTCATTGCGACTTATTAAACTAAGTTAATAAGGTTCTAACTTAACTTCATAAGTTACGCAAGTTGTTTTAAGTTTAACATAAGTTTAATGGACTTATAAGCTTAATTTGATTGAACCAGGATTTTTTTTTGCAGTGTGTGAAGAAAAACTGGTTGAAAAGATTTGATAGTATTGTTTGTGTTTGTGGTGTTTATTAAGGCCATTTTCTACTTTCTAAAACATTTTTCAAAATCTCTGAAATATTAAGTGAGGATTTCAGCCAGATTTATTTTCATCTTACATGAACTGGAGTGACATTCACTCTTAAAAATAACATAATTGAGGTAAAATTGCTTTTATGTTCACAGATTCTGACTTTCTCCTTCATAAAATCCTAAAAATATTAGCAGCCAATGACTGTCAAAGTAACACTGTTCACAGTAAAATAAATAGTGCTATGGTTGTTTTAAAGTCATGCTTGAATGCGATTCAGACCGACTATTCATACCATGGTAAACAATACAGGGAGCATGTCACAAGTGTCACTTAACAAATATACACACACCGGCCACTTTATTAGGTACACCTTACTAATTCCAGGTCGGACCCCCTTTTGCCTTCAGAACTGCCTTAATCCTTTGTGGCATAGATTCAACAAGGTACTGGAAATATTCCTGAGAGATTTTGGTTCCTATCGACATGATAACATCATGCAGTTTCTGCAGATTTGTTAGCTGCACATCCATGATGTGAATCTCCCGTTCCACCACATCCCAACGGTGCTCTATTGGATTTACATCTGGTGACTGTGGAGGCCATTTGAGTACTGTGAACTCATTGACATGTTCAAGAAACCAGTCTGAGATGATTGGCGCTTTATGACATGGCGCGACGTCCTGCTTGAAGTAGGCATCAGAAGATGGGTACACTGTGATCATAAAGGGATGGACATGGTCAGCAACAATACTCAGGTAGGCTGTGGCGTTGACATGATGCTCAATTGGTACTAATGGTCCCAAAGTGTGCCAAGAAAATATTCCCCACACCATTACACCACCACCAGCAGCCTGAACTATTGATACAAGGCAGGATGGATACATGCTTTCATGTTGTTGATGCCAAATTCTAACCCAACTATCCCAATGTCACAGAAAGTATACCTAATAATGTGCCCGGTGAGTTTATGTTTGTCCGAATATTAAACCAACTTCAATCAATAATTGTAATATTGCCAGGCTTTCAAGCTTGAGTCAAACAAATATTTGTAATCTTTATTAAATATGACCATATTTGACCTATATATGAGGTTTAATAATGGTCAGCTTTTGATGATATCCTTTTCAATTTTTACTCTAATTTTTTTCTTGCTTGTTCAAACAGCTTAATTAAAATGAGCTTAAAACAATTATTGAGGATTTTTTGGGGACAACTTAATTTTTATGTTCAATCCACTTAAATTTAAGTCAACTTGCTCAATTTGTGTTGGGACAACATGAATGAGGTGTGTGGAACCCTGCATTTATTTATTTATTACAGTGGATGTCTTTAATTTGGCAAATATTGATATTTTATAGTGCGGATCAGTGGTTAGCACTGTTGCCTCACAGCAAGACGGTCACTGGTTTGAGTCTTTCCTGGGCCAGTTGGCATTATTGTGTGGAGTTTGCATGTTCTCCCTGTGTTGGCGTTGGTTTCCACCGGGTGCTTTGGTTTTCCCCACAGTCCAAAGACATGCTCTATAGGTGAATTGAATAAACTAAATTGGCCGTAGTGTATGAGTGAGAGTGAGTGTGTATGGATGTTTCCCAGTACTGGGTTGCAGCTGGAATGGCATCCGCTGTGTAAAACATATGCTGGATAAGTAGGCAGTTCATTCTGCTGTGGCGACCCCAGATTAATAAAGGGACTAAGCCGAAGGAAAATGAATGAATGATATTTTATATTGATATTTTAAATACTTAAAGTACTTGGTCTCAAATGCTCACATGGCTGCATTTGTTTTATTGAATTATTATAAACATTAACATTATTACAGCTATGTAAAATTGGCCTTTTTAAAAAAGAAATTAAACATTTAAAATAAAATATGAACAACAATGAACCTTTTAACACAACGTTTTTCATAATCATTGGATAATTGGATAACTTTTGACTAATCTACAGATGAAAACTAAATCTAAATATATCATAGAGGAGGTGCATTTGCTCTTTTTTTATTAATATTTAGGTGTATTTGTAATGATTAAATCGATTTAGACAACAGAATTCAGCATCACACCTCTGACTCATGCGTTATGTATAAAGATCGGGTTTTGCAGGTTCAAACCCCACATGGGTAAATCCACAAACTGTGACCGCTGTGTCCTTGAGTGTAAGACATTTAAGCTGTGGTGTCAAAATCTTAAGGGAATCTGGGATAAATTGGTGTTTTTTTTCCTCTCCTTTTTTGAGGGGGCTGTTTGTTTTCCCACAGCAGTTTTACTGTATTTACTGTAATTGTTACCCCAACACACCAATAAATGACACCTTAATATCGACATCCTGCCATGATAATGTAAGGATAGTTCACCCAAAAAATAACTCTGTTATCATTTACTCACTCTTTTTAAACCTTAATGAGTTTCTTTCTTCTGTTAAACACAACAGATATTTTGAAGAATGCTGAAAGCCTGTAACCATTGACTTCCATAGTATTTGTATTTCTTACCATGGAAGTGAATGGTTACAGATTTTTAGCTTTTTAGTGTTCAACAGAAGAAAGAAACTCTATTTTAACCACTTGAGGGAGATTAAATAGCACAGAAGAAGAAAAAAAATCTAAATATATCATAGAAGAGATGCATTTGCTCTTTTTTTATGAATATTTAGGTGTATTTTTAATGACTCAATCGATTTAGACAACAGAATTCAGCATCACACCACTGACTCATGCATTATGTATAAAGATCGGGTTTTGCAGGTTCAAACCCCACATGGGTAAATCCACAAACTGACCATTGTTTCCTTGAGTGTAAGACATTTAACCTCTGGTGTCTCAATCTTAAGGGAATCTGGGATAATTTGGTGTTTCTTTCCCTTCTCTCTTCTATTTGTTTTTCTACTGCAGTTCTGGAATTTTCTGTAATTGTTAGCCCAACAGACCAATAAAAGACGCCTTAAAAGGCACCTATGGTAAAAAATCTACTTTTCAAGCTGTTTGGACAGACATATGTGCATGTATGGTGTATAGACTGTCATATTGGGGTGATATAAGCACACTCAGTCCTTTTTTTCAATTTAACAACATAAAAAACGGTGGACCAATTGGAGCGGTATTCAAACCAACCGCAACTTTACTTAGGAGAGCGGTCCCCCCGCCCACCAATATTGATTGACAGGCGCGTCATCATATCCTCAGTTTGTTGATTCACGTCCGCCACTTTCAGCGTGAGTCGAAGCAATATAACTAAAGGAACACTCTAGCTCTATTTTTAGATGCAAGGCTCATTGGGCTCAACACAAGAGCAATATTCTCCACATTATCGCTCTAATCGGAATTATTGGTTGTATCTTTAGGTAGGTTTGCAAACATGTGTACTTCTCATTGAGTCTACCTTATACTTCAGCCGTTTGCATTTCTCGCGATCCCAGAAGCTCCCTGTGATCTTAACTAGCATGCGTTTTAGAATTCTAAACATAGGTTTCTATCAGGGTACACTCAAGTCGACGGCTGGGCGCCGCGGACCGCTGCCGACTTGAATTGCCGTTGTGTGAACCCTGATAGAAACCTATGTTTAGAATTCAAAAATGCGTGGCGCGACGATTCGGGACACTTCATGTTTCTGCCGCGCCACAGAGAGTGTCTGGTGTGCCGTGTCGTGGCTTCGAGCGGCGCATCCGGTGCCTCAGTCAAA